>NC_134799.1:49063702-49066202 GCF_046742065.1 Oratosquilla oratoria
TATATATATATATATATATATATATATATATATGCAAAATAATCACAGGAGAAAGGAAACTTGGAGATAGTAAGTACTTTCGTATATTACATCTTCAGACTAAATGACAGAGATACAGAGTAGGGTTTAAATATAAGTATCAGGTGGCAACCATATGGGGGGAAGAGGGGAGACAATACAATGTGAGGAGGGGGGGATGACCTTAGCCCTATCGACCTGACCAACACATAAGGGTCAATCTTTCGGAAAAATCGCGGTGACCATTTGAGTTATCAATTTATCACATTTAAAATGACCATAGCTTAAGTTTATATTTTTGTCAAACGTGCCTGATATTAAGTAAGATTCTATTATATTTCTTTCATGCAAGCTTTTTCCTTTAGCTAAAATTGTTGCCTTAGACCAATCAATATGATGGTTGTATAACGATTTATGTTGGAATAACGCATTGTTTTCCTGGGCAGATCTCACACTATATTTATGTTGGGAAATCCTTGTTTCCAAGTTTCTCCCAGTTTGTCCAATATAGAATTTATTACAATCTTGGCAAGGAATTTTATAGACCACACCGTTGTTGTTAGGAGGGCTGTTCTTAATTAAAGTTTTCTTAATGGTGTGGTCATATTTAAAGGCTACTTTGATATCCAATTTTTTGAGTAGGTTAACAATACTAAGAAAATTTTCATGAAAAGGAAGGACAAGTGTATTTAGTTGTTTATGGTTTCCTAGTTCTTGATTGCAAGCTTTGTGAAAGCGTTTCTTGGCGGTCTTGTGACATTGATAAAGAATATGAATAGGATATTTTAACTTTTCCCCAATATTCCGGATCGTTCTAAATTCATCATCAATAAATTCAGGATCTGAAATCCTGTAAGCTCTCAAGTCCATGGAAATAAAAACTGATCTTTTTACATTGATGTGGTGATTGGAATAAAAATGAACATAGGAAATAATATTGGTAGGTTTTCTATAGACTTTAGTTTTCAGAGTACCATTATCTCTAATCATTTCAACATCTAAAAAGGGCAAACTGTTGTTATTTTCTATCTCAAGAGTGAAGTAAATGGAGGGTTCCAGTGAATTTAGATTAACAAGGAAATCATCAATGTAATGGTTATTAGGCCAGAAACACAAAACATCGTCTACATATCTGAACCGGATATGTAGACGATGCCCTTTTTAGATGTTGAAATAATTAGAGGTAATGGTACTCTGAAAACTAAAGTCTATAGAAAACCTACCAATATTCTTTCCTATGTTCATTTTTATTCCAATCACCACATCAATGTAAAAAGATCAGTTTTTATTTCCATGTACTTGAGAGCTTATCTGTATTGTATTTCCCGAACCTATACATTTCTTCTATTTGTTTCCCTATTTCTGGTTCATCTTCTTGAACTACTTCTAATATATTATTTACTTTTTCTTTTTCTTCCTTCATTCTTGTAGTCCTATTTTGATTGTACTTCTCTTCCATCCCTAATATAATTATACATTTCTTTTTATCTGCTAAGTCTCTTACTATATTGTCCTTCTCCCTCATTACTTTAATAACTATGTTTTCAGTTTGTTCTTTCATCTGCTGTTTCATTATACCTCTAAGTTCAATTTTATTGTTCTCTTATACTTTCTTCCAACCACTTACCTCTTTTGCTATAGACTATTCTCTTTATTACTACTCTCTGATTCCTCATTCTCTTCCTTTACTTCTCTTAACTGTTTTTTTAATTCTACTCTTTCTTTGGTTAGTTTTTGTTTCTCCTTCTTTAATTCTTCCAGTTTATCAACTCACTGAGTAATTAACTTTATTTGGTTAAACTTAGTTTTCCAATTTTCATTCATTAAATCCCTCATTAAATACATGGAAATAATTATCTTCACCTTCCATTGCACTGCTCTTATCTATATTTCTAATCTTTACATTTTTGCTAATCCCTTCGTCTTCATTATCATCCTGTCTCCGTTTGCTGACATCAGTAGAGGAAGAAACCAATGGTTCACTACCTTTCCTAGACACTGTCGTCATCAGATCGGACGATAGCGCTAAGTTCAAAGTATACCGTAAACCGACAAACAAAGACGACTTCATCCACTATTTTAGCGCACATGACAAAAAGACCAAATCAGGAATTATCATTGGATTTTACCTTAGGGCTCTTAGAATATGCAGCGAAGAGTATTTACAAGAAGAAATTGAATACATAACCGAGGAATTCAGGAACCTAAGGTACCCAGAGGGCATGTTAGGGACGTCACTACGTTAAAATCACATACATATATATGTATGTATATATATATATATATATATATATATATATATATATATATACATACACATACATATATACATACATATATATATATATATATATATATATACATATATATATACAGTATATACATATATATATATATACAGTATATATATATATATATATATATATATATATATATATATATATATATATATATATTTCCTTCTATTTCCATGGTGAATTTG
>NC_134799.1:49071202-49083702 GCF_046742065.1 Oratosquilla oratoria
GAAGGATTGTATTATAGATTCTTAATTTTGTATCTCTTAATGTACTTTTCTTCTTTAATATTGGTACAAGGGTAAAATAACGTCTGTTTGCTGAAGCGATTCTTATATTTATTTCTGTCTTCATCTCGTTTTTATTTGTTACTGTTGCACCTAGATATCTGAAACTCTCTACCTCCTCTATTCTCTTGTCTTCGAAAAACACATCCTCTACGTTCCTCTCCTCTCTGCTCATACACATTAGTTTGATTTTATCGGAATTTATTTGCTGTCTTTCTTAGTGGGATGATTGGATCTTTCAAATCATCTCTGCTCTCGGCAATTAGGTCCACATCATCAGCGTATGTTAGATTATTGACCTTAATGTTGTCCAGTTTACATCCACCCTCTCTATCTATCATTGTCCTAGTTATTTTCTCCATCACCAAGTTAAACAGCATACAAGATAATACACATCCTTGCCTCAAGACAGCCTCGATTTCGAAACATTTCGAATATCTTCCATCAACCCTTACTACTGATTTTGTGTTTGTAAGACAGACTTTTATTAAACGTATTATCTTCTTCGGCATTCCAGATTCCTTTAGTATGCCCCATATACTCTGTCAATAAACAAATGGTATTGTATCGTATCATACTCCCATGCTTTTTCCATTACTTGTTTTAATGTGAAAATATGGTTAATTGTTGACTTTTCACTCATAAATCCACACTGATAATCTCATATTACGCACTCAGCGTATACCTTCAATCTGGTATATAGTAGTCTAGCAAGGATCTTATATCCAGTCTGTAACAGTGTGATGACCTTGTAATTTATATATTCGTTTTTATTTCCTTTTTTATGTATTGGTATCATCACTCCTTCATTCCATGATGATGGTATTCTTTCCTTTCTCCATACTAGCTGTATTAATTCAGTCAATTTTCTTTCTAAAACTTCTCCACCTAATTTTAAGAGTTCTACTGGGATATCATCTCTTCCTGGAGCTTTATTACTATTTAAACCTCAGATGCATTTTCTTATTTCCTCCAGCGATGATTCCTCCAGGTAATCCTCTGGTTCTTGTATATCTTTACTAATCAAAGGATTTTCAGGTTCAGGTCTATTTAAGAGTTCCCTTAAGTATTCTTCCCATAGTTCCGTTACCTCCTTTTCGTTAATCAAAATTTCAATTTTTTTTTATCTTTTATCATCTTTGTTCTTGGTTGTTATCCCTTCCTAAGTTTACTTACTCCTTCATATTGTTCCCTAACCTTGCCTTCTTTAGCATCCTGATCTATTTGATCTAACTCTTTGTTTATCTGTTGCCTTTTCTTTCTTCTAATTATATTATTCGTCTAGCTTTTCTCGTCTTCTGCAATATTCTTGTTAGTTCTCCATCAGTCGTATTCATCAACCATTTGGCTTTTGCTAGTTTTCTTTCTTCAATAATTTTTTTACATTCATTATCAAAGAACGTATTTCTTTGTCTTTCTTTAAATCCAATTATTCACTCTACTGCTTCCTTAACCACTTCTTCAAATTTTCTCTATTCATTTTCAACATTGGTCCTGTCCCCCTCCTCTGTCTCCTCAATTGTACAAACACGAAATGAATTATCTGCCTTTGGTACTAAAAGGCAGGGTGAAGTCCAAGGGGAATGCCTATGTTCTGCCAAACCATGATCTAGGAGATACTGGACTTCTTTTCTAAGGATTTCAGTCTTTTCCGGGTTTAGAGGATATGGACGCTGTCCAATGGGAACTTGATTTGGATCTTTTAACTGAATATTTATGTTGGAAAACATTGCATAAGTCCGGATGGTCTAGGGTAATTTCTGGAAACCGTTTTATGACAATGATTAATCGATTTTTGACTTGGGTGAAGCCCAGAGAGATACTTATCTAGGTGGTGAAATGTTTCCCTATTAGAGAAGGCACTGTTGGGCAGGGGGAAATCTGTAGTTGGGGTGCCTTCGTCCTTTGGCAATGTTACAGGATTCACAATAGATATGGGCACGGTCTTTATACCCTCCTCTGGTGGTCTGGAAAGGTAACGTTTGATAAGATTGGTGTACCAGCTGCTGTTTCTTCCTTCTGTCAGGAGTTTCAATTATATAATCTAAAGGTCCTTGTTGTTCTAGGATCTTATATGGACCAAAGAATTTTGTTTTTGTTTTAAAAGGGTTAGTCGATAGAGGGAGAAAAGCTAACACCATATCTCTTACCTTGAAAGTTCTTACTTTGAAGGTTCTATCATACTCCAACTTACTCCTTTTCTGGAAATGGGAAAATGGGCCTTGGACAAGGTTCTCACCTCCTGGAATTTACTTATCAAATTCTGGATATACGAATGAACATTAGTTTTCTCCTGATTAGATTTAAACCATTGTTCTTTGAACAAGGTCAAGGGTCCTCTTAAGGATCGCCCGTATAATAATTCAAAGGGTGAGAACCCCATGGCCTCATGGTTAGCCTCTCTGATGGAGAAGAGAATCCAATCGAGATTAGAGCCCCAACTGGATCCTGTATGTAGGCAATATTTGCGCAATAGGAGCAGGGGGTCTATACTCTCATCAAGATTCCATCTTGAAAATAGAAGCAAGGGGTGGTTTCTGTCTGCTTTGGTTGTGGCTATGTGTAGTAATTAGGGGAGTGTATCATCCTTTTGTTGAGCCTGGATGAGTAATCCTTGGTTAGGGTCTTATTGATTAAATCCTCCTCACCAAATGACGGAGGGGAGGTGGGCAAAGACTTGAGTAAGGGTGAAGAATTTGAGGGTGGAGAAGAAGACGTTACCTTACTTTAGGATCGAGTCACAGCACAGGCTGGAAACAGATGTGGACAACTCTCATCCAATTCAAGGGTGGGACTTGCAGGTAAAGGTTCACCTGCTGTCCTTGGTGGGGGGACGGTTAGGGTATCAGCGAGATAGTTACCCGTGAATAGGTAAGGATCCGTGACGTACTGCAACTTGCAGTTGAGAAGTAAGGAATGCACATTATAGGTAAGCTTGTGCTAGGGAGTAAGAAGTTTGACTTGTAAGATCAGACAATAAAACTTTTTCACCTGTAAATGCACTGGATATATTGGGAATGGCATCGGTGAAGAGAATTGACTGGGCTGTCCCTGTATCCCCGAGTATGGTGACGGGGTAATTAGGACCACCTTTATGTAAGGATACTCTTCTTTGGAAAATGTATGGGTCAAAAGAAGTATGAGGAATATGAACATTAGAGGCTGCAATAGGTTTAGATTTGGTGCTATGATCTTTAAGCTTGTTTTAGGCTTTACAACCTGGATGATTACATTCTTGAATGGAGTGACCTGTCTTTTTACAATAATTACACTGGACTGGCTGGGAAATACGATTATAATTTATGTTACTTCCTACTTTACCACCTACTCCTTCAGGACGATAACCAGAAGAGGATCTCACAATGGGGCTTTGCCTGCAAATTCCGCTTCCCCACGTCTCTATAATTAAGGCTTGGGCATCCACCAACTCTGCCGCCTGGATCAGGTCTTTTTCCCCTCTGTGTTCTACATATCTAAAAAGGTGAAAGGGGATTTTACTTTTCCATTCCTCCATGACTATAGTATTGAGGAGTTCTGAAAAGGTAGTTACATTTATAGTTTCTAACCATTTTTACACTAAGTTTTTCTGAGGCAAATTCAACATAAGTTTGGGCACGAGATTGTTAAAGATCTGAATTTTTGTCCATAACAATCATACGCATGTAGGACCTGTTTCTTAACGAAATCGTAATCGTCGGGCCTGTCTAAACTATTGTACACCTGAAGAGCATTTCCTGTTAATTTCGGAGTTAGTATTGTAAGCAAGTAATCTTTGGGCCGCACCTGTTTGAGAGCTATAGCTTCAAAGGTTTTGAGGTAGCCGTCTATATCCTCTGGTAAAAATACAGGGATCAAAGAAATTGCCTACATTAAGTTGTACTTCTTTCTCCTGAAAGTCTAATTCTCTTTCTCTGCTTTTCTCTTGTATTATGACTTCCTTAGTTGTGACGTCTTTTTCCAATTCTAATCTCTTTCCATTGCTAATTTCTCTATTTCCAATTCTCTTTCCAATGCTAATTTCTCTATTTCCAATTCTCTTTCCAATGCTAATTTCTCTTTCAAATTCTCTCTCCCATTCTCTCCTTTTCTAATTTCTTTCTTTTTCTAATCTCTAATTAGAATTTTGAATTTTCTAACTGATATTGATACTGTTGTCTTAATTGTTCCAGTTGTATTTTATCTGGTTTGATTGTTGGGGAATGTCTGGTAGGAGACTGTTCAGGGCCAAGAGACCTGGTCGTTGCTCCATCCTGGTCTTTAGGGAATGTTAAACTGGGGTAGTCTGTGTCTATGGCTACGGTCTCTATTATTCTTAATTGAAGCAGCTGTTCCACCACTACTTTCTTTATTACGCTTTTAGTCTTGGAGGACTGAATGTCTATGTTATAGCATCTTGCTATGTCCTTCCAATCATCCTTTGTCATTTGTCCCTATAAGGTTAAATACGAGGGATTGGCCACAAAATCTTCCAAATTGAAGATTTTACCGAGACTTGAGAACTAGTCGTAACTATTTGTTGATAGGCTAGGACGTGTGGGTTTAAACAAGAATAGCCCTTCGATAACTTAAACAGGCCCTGTGATTCCGGTTATAATTATACCCATCAATCTGCCTTATGATTTTGTTCGTGTGAAAAGATGCTCGTCTATATAGAAATTGATCTGATAGCGAGCGATACTTGATATAGAGCTTTGAATGGATACTTGGATACTTGGATGGAGAATTCGATTGAGACAGGCATCTAACTGAAGATACTTGAACGAAATGAAACGAGACTTGGGTAAGGATGAATACTCCGATACTTGAGCGATAGTTGATACTTACGATACGCGAACAAAATGGGTCTGGAGGAGTGGAAAGAAACACTATTAAATCCTAACCACTGATACAATCCATTAATGTGGGCAAAACACTTAGATTGAATGAATTCTATATGGCTGCTAGTCCTGGTTATTGTAAGCAATTTTGCGGTGTGTACCAAACGGGTCGTTTATTCCCGTAAGACTTTAAATGACACTCACAAAACTAAATATCCATGGTCAATTTTCGACTCTTATAACTATGATTGCATTTAATACTGAAAAATAAATGTTAAGGCACTGTCCTGAAACAAGATGATGAAAAGAAGGGGGGGGGGGAGGTGACAACTTACTCGGTAAGTACGTGAAACAGTTACGGAGATCCTAGGCATTGGTCGCCACTTGTTATGACTCAGGCTGAAAGGATACTTGTTAACCGTAAGGTCATACCGAGTGCCCAAGCCACAACAATGTTAGAATGGGGTTATAGAAACGCATCAGACTATTGGTATGCCGAAAGACAGAGGACAGTGTTAACCATTTAATATTTCAGTATAAAATATAACCAGAGACAACATAAACTAACAAAACATTATTAATATTAATCCTAACACAAAAGATAAATGGGGAATGAGATATGTAGAAAATGTAGAAAAATAAGACTGAAATCTGGCACGTCGAGTTGTCTGTTGTCCAAGCAATAACTATTACAATCCAGAGGGGGGCGAAGCTGGCAGCTAGCTAGAGGCGAGTCTGTCGAGTATTTTTTTTTTTTTTTTTTTTATCTTTAAGGCTATCGACCCATAATGGGGTCATTAAGCCTGGTGTGAACCTGCGATCCTTTTTAATCTACCATTACAATTTCCACAATAGTCCTGTTGTGCGCAAATAAAATACTACTTTGTCAATAAGTAAACGGTCATTGATCAGGAGATTTGTAGTGTTTAACTGAATTTTGTTGTGTCTGCAATGTTGTATAAGCGCTTGGCGCTGTGTGTTATATTTTGTGCAGTGTATGAGTATATGTCTTATGGATAGTATAGTGTTGCAGGTGTTGCATTGGGGAGGAAATACGCCATTTATATATGGATCTAGATGGGTGAGGTAGGTTGAATTCATCCTCAGCCTTGCTATGGCGATTTCCTCCCGTCTATTGTTTCGGTATGATGTCGACCAGTCTATTATGTGTTCCTTTTGTTTGTGTGTGATGTGAAGATTGTCCCACTGGTGTTGCCAGTGGGCGTGTAATTGTTTTCTTAAGATAGAGTTAAAAGTTCCTGTGTCCAGGGGTATGTTTGTGATAGAGTCTTTTTCTAAGGCAGATTTGGCCAGAGTGTCCGCTTTCTCGTTCCCAGAGATCCCAATGTGGCTGGGAACCCAAGAGAGAGTAATGGACTTGTTCGTCGTCGACAGTGTGCTAATGATTTTGCCCAGGAGAAAATTCCAAATATGGTTACCTTACTTAATTGACTGTAATGCATTTAAGGAGTCTGAGAATATGACAAAGTTACTATGTGTGTCAGATTGAGCATTTTCTATCGCTTTGTATATTTCAAAGAGTTCGGCGATATAAATGCTCGTATGGTCCGGCAATGTGAACATCATCCAGGTTGTGGTGCTGTCCCTGTCTTATGGCCACACTTGGAACCATCCGTGTACAGTGCCCTGTGGTCAGTGTACCCGTTGATGTCTTGTAGTGTCTTCTGTTGAAGCTCTTCTATGGAAGACGATTTCTTCTGAAGGTCTTCGCTGGTATTGACCTTCAGGGTGATCTTTTCCCACGGTGGTATGTAGGTAATCTTCGAGTTTTCTATTGACCACAGTGGCACTGAATACTGCTCGCACAAGGATCGGATCCTGATGGAAAAGGGATTTAGGCTGGAGTTGTTAAAGTGCTCGTATTGGGACATTGCCTGCTTGCAGGGATGTCGTGGGATACGAAGCACTTTGACGGCGTATCAGAGTGTTAGGAGTTTGCGCCTGTAGTGGAGGGGGGGTGGGTGGGCATTTGCTTCAACCTCCAGCCTCTCGATTCTTGTGCAGCGTAATGCTCCAAGTACAATTCGCAGGTCTTTGTATTGGATGACGTTCAGGGGTTGTAACGTGGTTGTTGTTGCCGAACCATAAATCTGACACCCATAGTCTAATTTAGATCTAATTATGGACTCATAAATCATTAGCAAGGATTTCCTATCTGCTCCCCAATCTGTGCCCGTTAGTTTCCGTAGCAAAACTGGAGTCCAGTTTCAGGCCAAGGAAAAAGGTGGAATTTTGTACTGGAATGGGATTTCCATGTAATTGCAGATTTATTTCTGCCTGGGTTCTGCGTGAAAATATAACCATTGTTGACTTTACTTCCGATAACTTAAATCCCCATTTATCAGATCATTCCTGGAGCGAGTCTAGGGCAAGTTGCACGCGAGAGTCGGAAAAAGTAGCGTTCGATGAGGAATGTCAGATTCCGCCGTTGTCAGCGTATAATGAGTATTTAAGGTTCCGAGGTGGAGCATGTATAATATTGTTTATAAGTAACATGAATGTTGTGGGGCTCAACACACTTCCCTGTGGTACGCCATTTTCTTGTGTGCGTACTGATGAAAAGTGACCTTGATTTTTAACCGAAAATGTTCGTTCTTTCTAGAAGTTTTGAATAAAAATAGGGAGATTTCCTCTAAGGCCAAGTGCATAGAGTTTTTCGAGGATACCATGTCGTCATGCCATGTCGTAGGCTTTTTTTAAATCTAAAAAGCAAGCTACAAGGTAGTCTTTCCTCTCGAAACTTGAGAGGATGTCATGTTCTAAGTTGACCAAATGGTCGACACTACTTCAATTTTTCCTGAAACCACATTGGGCAGGAACTATTAAATTTTGAGATTCGAGAATGAATTTTAATCTGTTATTGGCTATACGTTCTAATACTTTGCATAAGCAGTTGGTAAGCGTTATAGGGCGATAAGAGGAAGGACTCTTTGGGTCCTTCCCCTTTTTGAGAATAGGTATGACGTGGACATGTTTCCATGTTTTTGGGAATTCGTGATTAATCCAAATTTCGTTGTATAATTCTAGTAATTTTTTGAGTGAGATTGAATTTAAATGATACAGCATCTCATACCTAATCCCATCTGGGCCAGTAGAGGTTCCTCTGCAAGAGCTTAAGGCTTGTTTAAGCTCGTGTAGTCGGAAGGGAGTGTTGTAATCATGGTGTGTAAGTGTATGGAAGATCAGAGGTTCTGATTCCAGTCTTTGTTTATGTTGTAAGAAAGTTATAGAATAGTTATCCGTGTTGTTTGTTTGTGTAAATGTGTCTGCTATTGTGTTTGCGATATCGGTGGGCGTATCTACAAACGTGTTTCCTATGGTCAAGGTTGTCGAGTCTTGGGAATGCCTAGCTTATATAGGGGAACTAAGCTGACGTCTCGGCCAGTGATTGGTTGAGGACGGTTGTTCAGGCCTAACTGCCGAACTATCGCTTTGCTGCGGAGCGACCCAAGTGGGGGTGGGGGAGAAGGCTGACGGCTTGTTTTTTTTTTCGAAGTAGGATGATAGTGGTAGTTGGAAGGGTGTCATTTAGGTGATTGGGTACCTTGACACCCGGATGGGGTATCGTGTCACCTGGCTAGGGATAGTATCGTGACAATAGACTATATATGTATATATATATACATATATATATATATATATATATATATACATTTATATATACGTATATGTATATATAAGTATATATGAAATATGTAAGGACGAAACGTCAGAATAAATCCCTAAACGGTTCCCTGTGTTTATCTCACCACCCATCCACTCATAAGTATATATATATGTATATGTATACATATATATATATGTATATATATATGTATATATATATATATATATATATATATATATATACATATATATATAAACATGTATATCCACTTATATGTAGCGAAGTCGTATTTTGGTGAGTAGTCCTTGGGAGGAGTTTCGCACCGAAGTGGAGTTACAGAGATGGTTAGAGATTGAAGGCAAGTCGATGAACGTAGGATTAATAGAAATCTAAAGTGGTGTTTTTTTTTTAATTTAGTTTTATTCATCTTTCTACTTATTTATTTATACATTTATTTATCTATTTTGAGTGAAGATAAGTCTCTTGTCACCAAAAAATGCTAAAGGACTTGGTCCAGAGAGAGAGAGAGAGAGAGAGAGAGAGAGAGAGAGAGAGAGAGAGAGAGAGAGAGAGAGAGAGAGAGAGAGAGAGAGAGAGAGAGAGAGAGAGAGAGAGAGAGAGAGAGAGAGAGAGAGAGAGAGAGAGAGAGAGAGAGAGAGAGAGAGAGAGAGAGAGAGAGAGAGAGAGAGAGAGAGACTTCATAAGAGAGCGTTACTGTGTTGTGTTTTTCTTGTGTAGTCTGCTACGGGGTGGGGGGTGAGGTCGCGATTTTGATATGGGTCGATGTCGTCTAGAGGAGTGGGTCGCTATGGAGCGGGTGAAAGAAAGATAATGAGGTGCTTAAACGCCTAATCCCGCGTGATGATGGGGCACCTCTCCCCCTCTTTCTCACCCTCCTACCTACATGACATCACAGGCGCATGCGTCTGAACCCCAAAATAATTCCTTATCGGCATTACCCAGTCAGTCACCTTTTTTTTTTTTACAGCCATGTCCCCCTAACCCACACCCACGCCACCGTCTCTCTCTCTCTCTCTCTCTCTCTCTCTCTCTCTCTCTCTCTCTTCTTGTTCTGTCTCTTTATTCTCTGTTGGTTCTTTCATTTTCTTTCTTCTCTCTCACACAATCCTATATGAACATAAGAACATAAGAATGAAAGAGACTGCAAGATACCATAAGGCCTACACTAGGCAATTCCATGTCTATTACCACCTGTCATCCCCATCCATAAATTTTCTCAACGTTTCTTAAAACAACCGATAGTTTCAGCGCTCTCTACATGGTTACTAAGTCTATTCCATTCGTTGACCACCCTATTAGTAAATAAATTCTTGCCTATTTCCTTTTTAAATCTAAATTTGTCCAGTTTAAATCCATTACTGCGAATTCTGCCCTGTTGTCTTAATATAATGACCTTGTTTGCGTCACCCTTGTTAAAGCTTTTGATCCCTTTAAACACCTTTATTAGATCACCACGCACACTGCGTCTTTCCAGAGAGTATAAGTTAAGGTGCCTAAGCCCCTCTTCGTAAGGTAAATTTTTGAGCCCATGTATCATATGATCATTCTCCTCTATACTGGTTCTAGTGAATTGATGCCATTTCTACAAGACGGAGACTAAAACTAGATAGAGTTTGATAATTACCTCTGCAGTTCTATTCGTAACCGTCCTAGTAATGAAACCTAATGCCCTGTTAGCTTTATTCCTGGAGCTAATGCACTGTGTCCTGGATTTAAGGTCAGGACTCACTAGAATTTCCAAGTCTCGCACTCAGTTTTCTCTAAAAACGTGTTATCTAAGCTATATCTATTTTCGGGGTAGTGTAGCCAAGTTCAACACGACGCACTTTGAGATATTGAAATTAATTTTCCTTGCTAAGATCATCCTGCAGAATCTCGGCGTCGTCTCCTGACCTAATTAGGCGTCCTATTTTAGTGTCGTCCGCAAACTTACTAATATCACTATTAATCCCATTGTCCAAGTTGTTTATGTACATAATGAACAATGAGGGACCCAAAACTTAGCTCCAGGGACCCCACTAGAAACACTCCCCTACATGGATTTTACACCATTTATGATGACCCACTGTTTTTTGTCACTGATCCAAGTTCTAATCCATTCTAGCACTTTTCTTCCTATGCCATGAGCTTTGATTTTATTTAGTAGTCTCTGGTGGGGCACCTTGTCGAACGCTTTGCTAAAGTCAAGGTAAATTACATCTTAATTATCATTGTTATCTGACGCCTTATATACTTTAGTGTAAAAGGATAGAAGTTTAGTCACACATAAATTACCCTTGGAGAAACCATGCTGTGTGTCACGAATCAAATTTTGTCTCTCGATGTTTTCTCTGAGTCTATTAACTATTATTGATTCAAGCATTTTACCTATAACTGATTGGCCTGTAGTTGCATATAGACGATTTATCTCCGGAGATTTTGCTTGACTGCTTTTGCCTTACTAATGCTGATATTCCATATTCTACTTTCTTCATTCCCACTGAAAATCGGATCGCAGTCAGGTACCTTATCTCACCTCTCCTTAGTAAACACAGAGAGAAAATATTTCTTAAACGCCTCATTAATTTTTTCCTCCGATTCTATTATGATATTTTCGTAATTTTGAATTAGGCTTATCCTTTACTTATTTTTTGTTCTGTAGAGATGAAAGAAGCCCTTTAGGTTGGATCTCGCTTGTCTGGCAACCTTAATTTCATAGTTACGTTTCGCTGTGCCCCTATTATTTTTAGCCAGTCTTGCCATATCGTTGTATTTGGATCTAAGGTGTGTTTCCCTCTTTTTTTTTTTATTCTTACGTAAAGTCCTCTTTTCATTCCGATCTCATGTTTCAGCCTATCCGCCATCGATTTGGGAGTATTACTATTCATCCGTAATGACTTGAGGGGAATAAATCTATTTTGTGCCTTTAGAATTAAATCTGTTAGGTTACTATGCATTTCATCCAAATCGCTTACCTGGCTGTTGACCTGTGCCAGCAAGTGACCTGATCTAAGGTTCGCATGCCCTCCGTGACCCGACCACTGACCGCGCTAATGACGTCCGGACTGACCGTGTATCTGACACCGTCATAGCCCCCTGGGTCGGTCCCGTAAGTGATCAGATGTCTTATATAGTCTCTTATTTTGTCAGAATTGGCTCTTCTGAAGTTCGGTACTTGAAAGTTATTCGTATTTTTTAATTCTTCCCAAATAATATTAAATCTTATTTCTTTATGATCGCTAGAGCCTAGCCTATCTCCCACTTTTACGTTACTCGTTAGGTGTTAATTATTAGTTAAAAGTAAGTCTAGAGTATTCTCTTTCCTCGTAGGATCAGTAATCATTTGCTTTAAGAAATTATCTTGCACCACATCTAAGAAAAAATTCACTTCTTGACCTACTAAAATTTCCCAGTCAATGTTTCTACAATTAAAATCTCCCATGATCAGAACGTTTTTGTACTGGATCCCCCTGCGAATTTCATGAATCAGGGGATCAGTCTGCTCAATGCTAAGGTTAGGATGTCTATATAGGACGCAAATAATAAGTTTCTTATTCTTGCTTATAATCTCCACCCAGATAGATTCCGTACTATCCTCTTCCAGTGGTTCTCAAAATATGGGTAGCGACCCAAAGTTGGGTCTCGAGATCAATTTTGATGGGTCGCAGGGATGCAGGAAAATTCTCACACTTTCAGTGTATTTCAGTTACTTTATTGAATTATTTTTTAACCACAAATTATTTATGTAATGTATATTCATCCTTCCCCCATATCCTCCCCCCTCCTGGGCCCTACGTAATGGTATCTATGACAGGAATGGCTCCTGTATCAAACGCGTATGTTGTACTGGCGAGAAACAACACCATAGAATGCATTAATTTAGTTTTGTGAATAAAAAACAATGCTATGGATTCTATTCAGTTTTATGAATGAAAAGCAGTGTCATAGATTCTACTGATTTAGTTTTGTGAATGAAAAGCAGTGCCATGGATCTTATA
>NC_134799.1:49088702-49113702 GCF_046742065.1 Oratosquilla oratoria
CATATACATATACATATACATATTCATATACATATACTGTACATATACATATACATATCCATATACATATACATATACATATACATATACATATACATATACATATACATATATATATATATATACATATACATATACATATACATATACATATACATATACATATACATATACATATACGTATACATATACATATACATATACAGATACATATACATATATGTATACATATACATATACTATATTATGACAAATAAGAATAAAGGTGGAGGAAGCAGACGAGGAGTAATGGAAGAATTTCACGCTTTAACGTAAACAAAGGTTTTATTCAAGGTATTACCGCATGTTATCAAGTCTTGGCAAACAAGAACAAGTGTGTTATTAAAAAAAAAATTCTCAATGCTTTAATTTGCCTAAGTAAAGAGAAAAATATTATAATCACAAGTGCAGATAAAGGAGGAGGTATACTAGTGATGAACCAACAAGACTACAATAATAAAATGTTAGATTTACTCAGTGACAGTGAAACTTACGAGAAAAAACATAGTGGATACGCAAAAAATGAAGGCGAAAAATTTACAATAAAAGCATGGCCTGCCTAAGATCCACAAAACAGGAATTCCTATGCGCCCCATTACTTCAGGAATCAATAGTGCACATCACAAGTTAGCCAAATGTTTAGCTAAACCTTTATCCAATACTTTAGGAACTATCAGTGATGCACATCTACGAAATTCTTCGGATCTAATTAACAGATTAAAATATTTAGATTTCAGTAACAAAAAACTAACTACGATGTCACCTCTTTATATACTCGAGTATCAATCAATGGCGCTCTAAAAGCCGTTGAACGAGTAGTAAATAATTTGAAAAATGAAGATCTGCCCGTCCCTAAAAAATATTACCTCAAATTAATCTCTCTTGTGTAGGATTTGGCGCTTTCACTTTTAATAATATTGAATACTGACAGCATTCTGCCCTCGCCATGGGTAGTCCCCTTTCTGCAGTGTTAGCAAATCTATACATGAAAATACTCGAAACAGATGAATACATGACAATAATGGGTAGGAATAGGAAATGGTTTAGGTATGTTGATGACATACTTGTAATTGTGCCTAATGATACAGATATTAACAACAAACTCAGGAGATTAAACCTTGTAAATGATAATATACAATTTACTGCAGAAAATGAAAATAACGGAAAATTACCTTTTTTAGACACAATTATCCATAGAATAGATAAAAATGTGAAATTTTCAGTATACCGGAAACCCACCAATAAAGAAGACTACATACACTTCTATTCAGGACATCATGATAGAACTAAAACAGGTATTATAATAGGTTTCTTCCTCAGATCATTTCGTATATGCAGTCAAGAATTTCTAGATCTTGAATTACAACATATCACAAAGATTTTCATCAAACTCAAATATCCAAAAGGTCTCTTCTGTAGATTGAAAAAGAAAGCCAAAGAAATAATTATCAAAAGTAAAGATAAAAATAAAAATGAAAATAAATGTAATGATGAAACCAGATATATTACATTACCAAACTCTAATATCAATTCACACCTAGACGCTTTTCTCCTAAAAGCGGGCATTAAAATAGCCAGGACATCAGGTAACAAAGTAGGGCATTTGGTCTTACATAGCATTGTTTATAAAATCCCGTATAAAAGCTGTCGCTCATCATATTTTGGTGAATCTGGTCGCGGACTTAATGAAAGGATAAATGGACATAAAAATGACGTAAAAGCCCATAGATTATCTAACTCCATAGTAACGCATGTGGATAAGCATGGCCACATTCCAGACTGGAACAACACAACCATATTAAATAAAGGATCATCCAAGAAACTGAGGAAGACAATTGAGGCAGCATACATTAACACTAATAACAACATTAGCAACAGAGAAGGCTTTATATGTCTAGCAAAAGCCACAAGCTTATTGATAATAAAAAGAATACGCAAATAAAGTAACAAGCTCTCTGAAGCGTCCCATGAGATGACCCGTCTATGTATGAAATCTCCTGTTATGTTTGAGTTGTTAGCTTTGTGATCAAAACCCTGCGGGTCGAAACGTTAAAGCGTGAAATTCTCCCATTACTCCTCGTCCACTTCCTCCACCTTCAGTCTCATATACATATACATATACATATACATATACATATACATATACATATACATATACATATACATATACATATACATATACAAATACATATACATATACATATACATATACATATATATACACATACACATATACATATACATATACATATACATATACATATACATATACATATACATATACATATACATATACATATATACATATACATAAAAATATGCATATACATACACGCAAACACACCAGCACATATGTTTATAAGTACATATACGAAAAATACTCAATTAAGAACACAAAATGGAAATGGTAAGAGCTTTAGCGTGTTACATTTTCATACACTATAATACACATAGAGGTAGAACCTCAATATACTCACAAGCGGGGAATGTTAAGTAAGGGATTAGCATAACTATATCTGACCTGACCTGACCTGACCTGACCTGACCTGACCTGACCGTTATTCTGACCTCCTCCAATGTTGGTCTGTAGAGAATTGCTTCATAACTGACTGTTAATAATTGATGGAACTGGAAATGACCATAGCTCATGTTCACTTTTTATTTCAACTTTTATTTAGAATTATTTATCTATTTAGTTTTTTAGGAAGTCAGGAGGGAAGGTGAGGTCAGGTCATGACCTAAGTTAGGCTCCCCTCACGTAACCTTTTAATCCCTTTAAACACCAGAAAGGTGTTTTGTGTGCGTGCGTGCATGCGGGTGTGCATGCGTGTATGTATGAGCTAGTGTATACGCGTGCGTGTGTGATTCACCGTGGTCTTGGATCACGTGTTGAATTCGTGATCGACAGCTGCAATTATCTTTCCCTCCCTATCTTCCTTCACATTTAGCAGCTTCCTAAAATATTCTGCCCATCTTCCTCTTACTGCTGTCTCCTCCATTATCATCTCTTCATCTGCACCTTTTACCTTTTCTTAACCACTTGATTAGCCTCCTTTTCCTTTTTAATTTCCTTCCAAAACATCTTTTTATTACTTTCAAAGTTTTATGTCATAGTCTTACCCCATTTCACATCTGCTCTCCTCTTTGCCTTATTATCTTATGCTCTACTTCTCTTTTCTTTATACTTCTCACATGATTCTCTGCTTTCCCAAAACTCCTCCCAGTTGACCTCGCTGCAATTAAACTTTCCAATAAGGACTAAATTGCTACTTTGTTCAATAGTTTTCTCTAGGAGAAGAGTTGTGTCTAATGTCATTTCCTGATATTCAGCTTCATTCCAAGCTCATGTCTTGGTGGGAGACATATGCCACCATGAAGTCTTTCTATTTTGCCATTTAGTTCTAATATTCCGGTGAATTGCTTCAGCTTTACCTGCACACTGACACACTTCTTCCACCTCTATGTAAATTCTCACAAAAAATATAACCTCTCCACTCATTTTATCTTCTTTGTCTATTATCAGGAAGTGTATTTATTGTTTCCTAATTGTAAATCAACATTTTTTTATCTGGCCTCCACAAAACACAAAATATCAAGTTCATTTATCCTTAAGTCGTCGTTTATCTCCAATCTGGCTGATAGTAAGCTGCCAACATTAGCATACGCTATTCTAATTTTTCATATGTATCAGGTGTATCTATTGTTTCCTAACGATCAATATTTTTTTATCTGGCCTCCACAAAATACAAAATATCAAGCTCGTTTTTCCGTACGTCTTCGTTTGTCTCCAGCCTGGCTGATAGTAAACCGACAACATTAACATACGCTGCTCTAAGTTTCCTTGTGTATCAGGTGTATCTAATGTTTTCTAACTGTACATCTGGCCTCCACAAAACACAAAATATCAAGCTAGCTTATCCTAAAGCCGTTGTTTATCTATCTCCAACCTACCTGATAGCAAACCGTCAACATTAGCATATGCTACTCTAAGTTTCCTTGTATTCCTTTCTTTGCAATACTCCCTTTCTGTTTTTTGTAAAAAAAAATCTTCACATTCTGGTTGTGTGTATATGCATATATATATATATATATATATATATATATATATATATATATATATATATGTGTGTGTGTGTGTGTGTGTGTGTGTGTGTGTGTGTGTGTGTGTGTGTGTGTGTGTGTGTGTATTTACCTAGTTGTATTTTACGGGAAGGGGAGCTATGCTCGTGGTGTCCCGTCTTCATATCTCATTTTATGTCATCTATTTTTAAATTCATGTATTGTTTTTGCACACCACTTTCTCATCTAACTTGTTCCAACTGTCTATTACTCTGTGAGGAAAGCTGTTCTTTTTCAGATCTCTTCTATAGCTGTCTTCCTTGATTTTCTTTCCGTGTCCTCCTTTATTTCTATCATCCCATTTTATTAGATCCTCTCTATCAATAATTTCTATGCCTTTCATGATTCTGTAAATAGCTATCAAATCTCCTCTCTCTCTTTGCTCTAGTGTCTGTAGCTTAAGTTTTGCTAGTCTTTCTTCATATGATAGTTTTGAGAGTGTTGGTGCCTATTTTGTAATTGCTCTTTGTATTCTTTCAAGTTTTTTATACATTTTTTTTTTGTACTTGGTGACCACATCGTTGCTGCATATTCCAATCTTGGTCTTATCTGAGTGATTAGTATTTTCTTCACCATTTCTTCATCCAGGTATGTAAATGCCACTTTGATTGTTCTTATTAAATTATAAGTTTCACCAAAAATCTTATTTATATGTTTCTCAGGTGACATATTATTCATAACAATGACTCCCAGGTCCTTCTCATTTTCAACTTTTTTTATACTTTCTTCTCCCAATTTATATGATCCTTTTATTCTGTTTTTGCTTTTTCCAAATTCCATTATACTACACTTTTTAGTATTGAACTCCATCTCCCACTTCTTATTCCATTCCCAGACATTATTTAGATCACTCTGTAGTGATTCACAATTTTCTTCTGTGTTCACTTTTTTTGATAGTTTTGCATCATCTGCAAAGAAGCTCATATAACTTTCAATTTCTTCATCCATATCATTAATATATATATAGCAAACATTATTGGGGCCAAAACTGTTCCTTGTGGAACTCCACTTATTACTTCATCCCAATTTGAGTGTTTATCTCTTATCACTACTCTCATTTTTCTTTCTTGCAGTTTGCCCTGTATTCCTCCTTCGGTTTCTAATTTCTTAAGCAACTTCTTATGTGGTACTTTGTCAAAAGCTTTTTTTTATGTCTAGAAATGCACAATCAGCCCATCCATCTCTTTCTTGTATTATATCTATTAGCCTTGAATAGAAACATATTAAATTGGTGACGCATGATCGTCCTTGTCTGAATCCAAATTGCCTTGGATTTAGCACGTTGTTTTTTCTAAATATTTTACCCATCTACTTTTGATAATTCTTTCACAAATTTTTGCTATTGTACTTATTAGAGAGACTAGTCTATAGTTGGTAGGGTCTTCTTTATTCCCCCCTTTATGTATAGGTACTATATTTGCTTTTTTCCAATCTTCTGGAACTTTTCCTTCTTTCAAGGAACTGTTTATTATGCTATGTATTTTGTCTGCCAGTTCATTCCTGCATTCTTTCAAAATCCAGTTTACTATTTCATCTGGTCCATGCAATTTTCTAACATCAAGATTACTCAAGTGTTTCATTATTTCATTTTTTGTTACTTCTATTTCTTTCATAGGGGGGACTTTCTCTTTCCATTCGATCTCTTCAGGTTGTATGTTCTCCCTTGTAAACACTGATTTAAAATGCTTGTTCATAATTTCCGCCAATTCTATTTCCTCTATGTATTCAACTCCTTGTCTTAATTTCTCCAAATCTTGTTTGTTTTCCAGTTTGTTGTTTACAAATCTGTAAAATAGTTTTGGTTGATCTTTACATTTTTCTCTGACATCTTTTTCATATTTTCTCTTTTCCTCTCTGCACGCTTGTACATATTCATGTCTATAATAAGTATATATTTTCCATTTTTCAAGCCTTTTGTATTTCTTCCATTTGGTCCAAGCTCTATCTCTTTTGTTTTTTAACTCTCTACAACTTTTGCTGTACCAGCACTTTATACATTCTTTTTCTTGTTCTTGTCTTGGGACATACTTTTTCACTCCTTTTTTATGAATTTTTGTCAAAATATTCCATTTCTCTTCCACTGTTGTTTCTTCTTTGTATATTTCTTCCCACTTTTCTTTTTGAAAGAATTATCTTATTTGATCAAAGTTTGTTTTTTCATACATCAATCTTCCTTTTCTATATTGTTCATTTCTTTTCATGTATTTTTCCTCATTTAGTTCCAGTTCAATCAATATGTGGTCACTTTTACTTATTGGTGTTTAATATTCAATCTTTTCCACTATTCTAGGTTCAGATGTGATTATTAGGTCTAGTCTCGATGATTCTTCTTCATTTCTATACCTAGTGTTCTCCTGTATCCACTGTGTCATTGTATGGTCAATAATTAATCATCTCGAGTAGAACATTTCCCCATGAGCCGTCTCCACCCTTTACTGTCATCTCTTCCCAGCAGACTTCTTTGCAATTAAAGTCGCCCATCATAACTATTCTTCCTTCATCTTCCATTATCTTATTTAATGCTATCTTTGTATCTTCTAACATACTCTTATGTTCACTCTCTTCCCACGAAGCTGTTTTTGGAGGCACATAATTTATCACGAAATTTCTGCTCTTCTTATCTCTGTCTTCCACTTCGATCATAATAATCTCTACTGTATTCTTTCCATATGTGACACACCTCACGTTTATATCCTTCTTAGTCAGGAACATAACTCCACCCCCTTGTTTTGTCTCTCTGTTTCTAATCCAATAATTAAATACATCATTGCCTACATTGTTGGGTGGTAGTGGACCTTTTAATTTCGTTTCTACAATTCCCATTATGTCCGGTTCTTTTTCCTTCAGATAATCATTCAGCTCATTCAGTCCTGTTATTAATCCATCTATATTTGTGTAAGACACTTTAAGTTTTCTGCCACTTCCATTGTATTCTCTGTTTCCCTTTTGTTTTTCTCTAGTATGTCGTGTTTCCTTATTTTCATATTCACTACTCTCCCATAGAATTTCTCTTTTTCTGACTCTGTTCTGTTCTCGTTTTTTTTTTTAGCTTCATGTATTTTCTTTTTTTCTTCCTCTCTTTCCTGTTTATTTATTTCTCTTTTTATCCATACCTTTTTATATTGTTCACTTGTTGCTAGTTTCCCTGTTTTTGCTAAGATATTCTCTGCCGTCGTTTGTGACCTGAATTTAATCTTAATTGGTTTGGACTTATCTGTACTATACTTCCCAAGTCTATACATCTCTTCAATTTGTTTCATGATTTCAGGTTCATCTTCCTGAACTAATTCTAGTAAACTGCTTACTTTTAATTTTTCCTAAAATAATTATACATTTCTTTTTATCTGCTAAGTCCCTTACTATATTCTCCTTCTGTCTCATCACTTTAATAACTAAGTCTTCAGTTTGTTCTTTCATTTGCTGTTTAATTATGTCAGTAAATGCAACTCTACTGTTTTCTTGGATCTTTTTCCAACCCTGTGCTTCCTTTTCTATGGCCTCTTTATTGTCTTTATTATTCTTCTTTAATTCCTCATTCTCCTCTTTTACTTCTTTTAACTGCCTTTTTAAATCTTCTATTTCTTTAGTTAAATTTTTTTGTTCACCTTCTCAAGTTCTTCCAGTTTTTCAACTCTTTGCGCAATCTTTGCTACCTTACCGAACCTCTTCTCCCAATGTTCGGTCATTTGTTCAAGTTTTTCCTCTAGTCTTGCCAATCGGGGGAGGTTGGTATCTTCCCCCCCTCATTAAACCTCTGGAAATTATTTTCTTCACATTCCATTGTGCTGCTCTTATCTATATTTCTAATCTTAATGCTTTTACTGATATTTTCGATTTCCCCAGTGGCGTCAGCTGATCTTTTGTTTACATTTTTCCTGCTGTCAGGGGGAGCCCGTTTGTCTCCCTCCTCATTTTCTTCCATTTCCCTCAGTAATCCCTCCCCTTCTCCCCTTTCATTACCTTTTTACTACACCACGAGATTTCCCCTTCCCTACAAATACAATAAGGTACTTCCTCGTAGTTGAGATCCACGAAAAATGCATTTTTATCCGGAGTTCCAATCCACGCCGTGAATCCGACGAAAGTGTGTGTGTGTTTGTGTGTGTGTGTGTGTGTGTGTGTTTGTGTGTGTGTGTGTGTGTGTGTGTGTGCGTATGTGTGTCTGTGTGTGATTCACCATGGCCTTGGATCATGTGCTGGACTCGTGATTGACAGCTATTAACCTCCCAGATGAGAGCTCAGAGCTCGTATGACCGATTTATGGGTAATACTGTGACCTTACAACAACCCCCACCCCCCACGAGAGTTGGAATAACACCCCGCAGCGAAGGATACTGAAATTATTTCAGCCCTGGACGGGAGTCAAACCCGGACCGCCGTAGTGGCAGGCGAGAACTCTAACCACAGCGCCACGAGCGCGCGTGCATGCGCACGTGCTTGCATGCACATTGGGTGTTATTCACCCTAGTCAAATTGACGGTGTGTAGGAGTTAATCTTCTTCCTCTTCTTCGGTTTGGTCAAAACTTCACCGTCGTCGTCGTCGTCGTCGTCGTCGTCGTCGTCGTTGTCGTCGTTGTCGTCGTTGTCGTCGTCGTCATCATCGTCATCATCATCATCATCATCATCATCATCATCATCATCATCATCATCATCATCATCATCATCATCATCATCATCATCATCATCATCATCATCATCATCATCATCATCATCATCATCATCATCATCATCATCATCATCATCATCATCATCATCATTATCGTCATCGATCGTCGTCGTCGTCGTCATCATCATCATCATCATCATCATCATCATCATCATCATCATCATCATCATCATCATCATCATCATCATCATCATCATCATCATCATCATCATCACATCATGATCATCATCATCGCCGCCGCCACCACCACCACCACCACCACCACCACCACCACCACCACCACCACCACCACCACCACCACCACAATCACCACCACCACAATCACCACCACCACCACCACCACCACCACCACCACCACCACCACCACCACCACAATCACCACCACCACCACCACAATCACCACCACCACAATCACCACCACCACCACCACCACCACCACCACCACAATCACCACCACCACCACCACCACCACCACCACCACCCCTTTTTCATTATTTCTAGCAGTGATGTAAGCAGTCTTACATTTTCGTTGGTTGCTTTGCAGAATTAACTAATTTGGTTTTAAATTTGGTTACGATCGTTTCACTATCCTTTCCTAAACTGTTTTTTTTCAACTGACTCAGCTTCTTTACTAGGTTACTCTCTGCAACGCACAAGTTTATGAAGGCTGTGATTGGCGCGCTCTCGAGCATTACTTGTCCCCGAACTTGTTTGTTTCTCGTGAGTTGTACGTCCAAGTGCAAGTGAACCACATTTTAGGCTTAGGAGAAGAGCTTCATCTCAAATAAACTGTCGTTCACAAACATTACTGTCTGAAAATATTTTCTGCCCTTCCCCCTAACCTTTCTCTCTCTCTCTCTCTCTCTCTCTCTCTCTCTCTCTCTCTCTCTCTCTCTCTCTCTCTCTCTCTCTCTCTCTCACTTTCTTTCTCTCTCTCTCTCTCTCTCTCTCTCTCTCTCTCTCTCTCTCTCTCTCTCTCACACACACACACACACACACAATGGAAAAGATAGGAAAAAGAAAAAAATACGAGAAATGGAAAATATACACCAAACTAAGAAATGAATATGTAGAAATACATAGGGAAAAAAAAAGAAACTATGAAAAGGATATAATAGACAAATGTAAAGATAGACCCAAGTTATTTTATAGAAATGTAAACGAAAAACTAAAAAACAAACAGGAAATACTTAATTACGTCAAGGTAATAGAGAATATACAGAGGATATAGAAATGGCGGATGTTATGAACAAACATTTCAAATCTGTGTTCACCAAAGAAAAAGAAAATCTACAAAACTGTGACCAAAGAAATGAAGTAAGATATCCCCAATGAAGGAATTAAACATTACTCAGAATGAAATAAGGAATCAAATGATAAAGTTTGATGTTAACAAATCACATGGCCCGGACGGAGTTGCAAACTGGATACTAAAGGAATGTATATATGAAATAACAGGAAAAATATACAAAATAGTTGAATGTTCACTCAAAGAAGGAAAATTACCAGGAGACTGGAAAAATGCCAATATAGTGCCAATATATAAGGGGGGAAATAAGGAAGACCCAACAAATTATAGACTGGTGTCCCTAACGAGTACAATAATTAAAATTTGTGAGTCATCAAAGATAGATGGACAAAATATCTGGAGGAGAACAATATACTGAACCCGAGGCAATTTGGATTCAGACAGGGAAGATCATGTACCACTAATTTGATCTGTTCCTATTCAAGATTGATAGGTATATTGCAAGAAAGGGACGGCTGGGCAGACTGTGCCTTCCTGGACCTACAAAAATCATTTAATAAGATACCACACAGAAAATTGCTAAATAAACAGGAAACAATAGGAGGCATACATTAAAAACTATTGAATTGGACAGAGGATTTCCTACATGGAAGAAAAATGAGAGTAGTGCTCAGAGACAAATATTCAAAGTGGGAAGAAATAAATAGTGGCGTCCCACAGGGGTCAGTGCTAGATCCGATAATATTTTATATATATGTGAAAGACATGGACGAAAGTACTGAAAGTTACATGAACTGCTTCGCAGATGACGCAAAGTTATTAAAGAAAATAAGCTCCGAAAAAGACTGACTCATTACAGAGTGATCTGAACAAAGTCTCAGAGTGGAGCAAGAGATGGGAAGTAGAATTCAACATCAGGAAATGCAGTATAATCGAATTTGGGAAAAACAGGAATAGAATATCAGGAAAGTATAAAATTGACGAAAAAGAAGTGAAGAAATTAAGTTCTATAAAGGACCTAGGGGTAATCATCACCAAAGACATGTCTCCAGATAAACATACCCCTGTATAAATAAAATAGTCGGAGAAACATACACTTTATTGAGATCAATAAAGGTGGCTTTTAAATACCTGGATAATGAAATTATAAAAAATATATATATATTGCAAACACTAATTAGGCCAAAACTGGAATATGCAGCGATGATATGGTCACCCAATACAAAAAAAATATAAGAAAATTAGAAAGACTACAAAGAGCAACGATAAAGATGGCCCCAACACTTTCAAACTTGACATATGAACAAAGAGGGGACCTACTAGCCATCTACAGGATTATGAAAGGCAAGGAACTCATTGATAGGGAGAACTTATTAAAATGGGACAGAGGACAGACAAGAGGACATGCAATGAAACTCAAAAAGGACAGTTACAGAAGAGACCTGAAAAAGAACAGCTTCCCACACAGAGTGATAGATATCTGGAACAAACTGGACGAAAAAATAGTGTGTGCAAACACCATACAAGAATTTAAGAACAAACTTGATCTTGCGAGATACAAAAACGGGTCACACGAGCATGGCTCCCCTTCCCGTATGATACAACGAGGTAAACACACACACACACACACACACACACACACACACACACACACACACACACACACACACACACACACACACACACACACACACACACACACACACACACACACACACACACACACACACACACACACACACACACACACACACACACACACACACACACACACACACACACACACACACACACACACACACACACACACAATCACACACAATCACACACACACACACACACACACACACACACACACACACACACACACACACACACACACACACACACACACACACACACACACACACAATCACGCACACGCACGCACGCAAGCACGCACGCACACACACACACACACACACACACACACACACACACACACACACACACACACACACACACACACACACACACACACACACACACACACACACAGTGGAGTTTCTCTTCAGGGAGGGAGAGATGATATAAAAAGGAAATCGTGAAAAATTATATTTGCATGATTTGAATATGCAGCAGTGGTGTGTTCTCCACACAGAAAGAGTGATATCAGTAAGATAGAGAGGATACAGAGAAGAACAACTGAAATAGTCTCCAGCCTTGCAGGCAGACCGTATAATAAAAGATTCGAAGTAACCCATTTCCCCCTGTTAGAAGAAAGAAATTAAAAAACTTGATTGATGTGGTCTGACCTGTGAAAGAAATGGGCAAAATTAGTAGGGAAGATATCTGTTTGGGATTGGAGAATGGCAGGATCTCAGAAAAATTGAAAAGACGACATTTGGAGGAGATCAAGAAACATGCCTTTCCACATAAATGCATCAGTTTTTAGGATAATGCGGATTAGGGAATGAGTAAAAAACGTGAGTATGAAGCCGAGTTTGACAGATGGAAAGAAACGAATACCTACGAGTGTAGTTCTTATCCCGTAAATTATAATGAAATTTAACACTATAAGGTTAATGCACTTCGTTTTACGTCTTTAGGCATTTATTGTACCCATCACCAGACGGTTTTATTCAGCTGAGGGATGAGCCTCTTTCGCTGACTCTTGTGATCCAAGTTCCTTTTATGTAGGTGCCTTCAGGCGATTTTATTCAACTGGAAGCCCCCTTCCCCTCGCAGATAGTAGATTAAAGTTTGTGTCTCACTGAAATAATATGTTATTTTTTTCATATATAAAGATGTAATTACAAACGAGGAGTAATGAGATATTTCTGTAAGAAGAAAGAATAGGAAGAAGAAGAAGAACAAGAGCAAAAGGAAGAAGAAGAAAAATAAGAAGAAGGAGGAGAAAGAGGAGGAGGAGGAGAAGGAGTAGGAGGAGGAGGAGGAGGAGGAGGAGGAGGAGAAGAAGAAGAATAAGAATAAGAAGAAAAAGGAGGAGGAGGAAGAGAAGAAGAAGAAGAAGAAGAAGAAGAAGAAGAAGAAGAAGAAGAAGAAGAAGAAGAAGAAGAAGAAGAAGAAGAAGAAGAAGAAGAAGAAGAAGAAGAAAAAGAAAAAGAAGAAGACGACGACGACGACGACGACACGGGTGGTGAGGCGGTGTTGAGGCTAACGCGGCAAACTTTACAATGGGTCGGACGGGTTCATGACGATCATCGAACCTTTGGCAGTAGCAGAAAACGCTTCAGCATAGGCGGGACCTTTCGCTCGATGTCGGTCGCTGCAGATGTCATGTAGGGTGTCACTGTGCGAAGAGGTGCATACGAGCTTGCGTTGATCTCGAGTACCTCGTCTCTGGGACGGCTTCTCTTTTGGACCGAACTCCTGTTTACCTCCGCGGGCCGCCATCTGAGCCTTCTAAATCCTTCAGGACGGTGACATGGGAAACTGAACTCCCTTCTCCCCTCGGAACAAAACCAAACGATTGGTGAGTTCGGAACAAAATATTTCTGTTGTCCCTCGCCGTATCCGTAACCCTAAGAAGTTAGTTAAAACAATCAGCACTGGATCAGCCAAAAGCTGCCCTTCATGAATCTACATTTTGTTGTTACAGATAGACCTTATCCATGAATAAGAAGAAGAAAAAAAAAAGTCGTGCCACCACTTTCCTAAATTGTAAGTGCGGGAGTTGGGTCTTTCGTCCTCTTTTGTCATGGTGTCGCCCCTGTCCGTCATCCCCGTCTACCTCATCACTATGTCAAGCAGGAGTTACAGCGGAGATAAACGGAACCGCAAAACAAACACGTGCCGCTGTGACAAAGACGGGAACGAGGAGTTGACGCCAAGACCGCGCCTCAGAGAGCATCGTGAAACACTGTCCACAATTACAGCAGCCTACGATTTGTTGGCGGCTGTGACGGCACTTTGGCGCAGAAATGCGGCTGTTAGTTGGCGAGGATGGCAGGGAAGAGGCGGTGTTAGCGTAAGCAGACCGGCTGACGCACCAAGTCGGCGTATTGTTGACGACAACGGTGATCATAACCCTGCCAACGGAGTGACAGGTCCCCTTTATTGATGGCCATCTCGCTGGTGCTCTTTTTATCGAATTAGAATCTACATAAAAGATGATGCCTTTGACTTTACATCAAGTATGAGTGTATTCATTGATATGGTAATGGTGATATTGTTCGTAAACATTTTGTGAAAGAATCCTTCCCCATCATGTTTTTTTTTTCGGGGGGTGGGGGTGGTGTCGTTTTTCTGCCAACGCCATCGTCGTCACCCGTGGAGTGAGCTTGTCCTGGCCTCGGCAAGGTTACACGCATCTTCCCAAGGAATCATCTGCAGCATTTCTTTTTCTTTGGGTGACAATAGCTGGTGGAGACAATATCAGTGCTCAGAAGAAAAATATGGTGATATAAAAGTTGTGATGTGTATTTTCCATATTTCCTGACCATGTTGATGAAAACGAAGGCGGGAGGGTCTTGTGTTATGATGACTGATCTCTGAAAGACAAAATAGACTGGCGGCAGGTATTTTCTAATTATAGTAGGTGAAAAAATCTCACTTAGGCATTTCTCTAACAAATTAATATCTCATTATTTTTCTCTATTTACCAGCCAAGTCAAAGGCAGTATCTGTAAGAGGCTCGTAGATGAAGCTCGTAAATATAGGTAGACAAATAAGGTAGATAGAGGGGTAGGTGGCGAGAATTTCATTTTTTATGAATTAGGTGTTTGATAAACAACAGTTCGTAGGCAAAGATATTGCACAAGCTTGCTCCCCGCCTAAATGTTTACAAACAGTCACCGGGGACCCAATTTCATTGCTTTATAATGTTCGTTTTTATACTAATGTAACAATATGTAAACTAAGTCAGGTGTGCATTGGTTTTAAGATTGCTTGAGTAAGCAGTATTGCATACGGGGTTTGTAACAGCCTTTCTGATTGGAGAAAGGGTGTAAGAGGAGAAAAATCAATTGGTTCTTGAGAGTAAAATCACGCCCTTAGGGGAGGATCTTAAATATAAAAGTAAAGGTCATTGGACTAAAGAAATCATGGCGTCATTGCAGAATTGAGGATTCTTGACGAGAGTCCTTTGATGTAACTTGAAGATCCAAGTGTATTATCATTTGGAAAGGAACAAATTAAGCTACATTTAATTCCTCTCTCTTATACAGAGTAATGGAACTTGATTAAGTCGGATGATCGGAAGCAAAGGGGCTTCCTACAGATGAAAATAGTGAGTGACTAATCATATGTAACAAAGACAGTGGTGAAAGGTAAGTGTAAAGTAAATGCACGAAAGAAAGGCGGCACATAGATACGACAACACAGAGTGGTGAAAGAGGACCAGAGAGTGGTGACAGAGGTAACAGTGGCGGCAGCTAGGGACGAGACGGATAAAACGTAACGCTAATAACGAAGAGACTGGTTATTGAAATTGGTGCAAAATACTACATCTAAAGGACTTAGTACAAGATACGGTTACGAGACTGGTACATCAGTACAGTTCATGCAGCCACGCATTGCATGCTGACTACGAGGGGACGACTAGAAGCAAAAGGGAACGAGGGAGAACGAGCTTTGTGAACGAGGGGAGTACAACGACGATGAGCTAGTGAACGAGGGGACTACTAGAAAGACGAGGTTGACGTACGTGTGAGAACGACTACAAAGGATCCAGTCGATTCAAATCGACTTTGAAAACACTGAAGATATGAGTACGGGAATTTTGCATCACGAGGTTCACACCTCGAATATAAACATTCCCTAATTTTTAGGGGAAGAAAGCACTATGGGAGATAATATGTGTCTCAGTTTGATCGACACTTTGTCGCTAAAACATAACTGTTGTAAAAAGAGAAATAGAAAATTTAAAAGAAGATATAGATCCTGAGAAGGGTAGGGCTAGGCTTATAATAAATTTTCAACAAATGGAAGATATCAACCAATATGAAGCTTATAAGAAGGTATTCATTAAACATTTTAAGTCAAAGTGTGATCAGGATCCTATCAGGTCTTTGGTTAGAATGATAAAGTAAAAACAAGTGAAACTAACACAGAATATTTAGCAAAATTAGACAGATGGTCTAAGGACATGATTTCTATGTTGAAGGATTCAGATTGGATAGAAAGATCTAGTGACAAAATAAAAGTTTCTCAGGTTACTAAGTTGATAGCATTTGCATTGTTAATACACAATTTTGATGAAATAACTGCAGAAAAGCTGTATAAAGATCTCAAACAAACAATGGATTTAGGGGAGATAGATTACCTTCTTCAAGGTTATAGTAAAAATAAAGCAATTAGTCCATATGTGATGACAGTGAGAATGCAACAACAGAAAGAAACTAGGAACTCTAGAAGTGATTACAGAAACAGAGGATCTGAACTTAGAGATAGAAGCACATCAATGAATGCTAGGATTGAATATTACAATTGTTAAACCCGGAGGGCATAAAACACAAGAGTGCTATTATGAAAGTATTTGTAGAAACTGCAAATTTGAGGGTCATGATGAATATTATTGTACAAACCCACCTTTCTATTTGTCTCACCAGAGGATAGGACATAAAACACAGGATTGTAGAACAATGCCAATTTTTCGTATTCACTCAGAAACAAGAGGAAAAACCCCAGACACAAAATAAAATAAAACTACAGAGCTAACCGTAGAAATACAAATAGAGAGTGTTGTGTTAGGAACAAGTGTGATAGAAGGGTGAAAGAAAACACCAACATCAAAGACAATTGTAAAATGACTATGACAATTGAAAGGACTTCTGTAGGATCTCTCATTGCGGGTAGAATATTCAATAAACCTATTCAAATATTTATTGATACATGATCTGTAGTTAATGTTTTAACTAACAAAGTTTTAAACTAATCGAAACCAGGAGTGAAAATCTTGGAATCAATTCATTACTCATGGCAAGGAGTAACTGGAAGTCAGTTAAAAACATTAGGTAAGGTTGAATTAGTGGTCATGTTATATAGAAATGAACATTTGCACATTCCAGTGACAGTTATAGAAGATTTTTTTTTCCTGGAGATTTATTGATAGCATTTGTAACTATATGTCCTGCTGAGTTAGGGATCTTAGCGAAATCATATTTAATTCCGTTTTTAAATCAAACTGACTTAGAGTCAGCATTAGTAATAAGAGAATCTCTTGAAACAGAGAGAAAAGATAACAACGATATGTTGGATAGCGGAGCAGAGCGGTCCAGACCAACAGAAAATAAAGTCTCATATAGTGAACTCAACACAGATGTTCAAGAAATCCCAGAATTTACTAATTCATTAACTTCAAGCGAAGCTTTGCTAACTGTGGAAGGTGGCGTAATAAAGTTGACCTTATGACACTCCAGAGCAATTAACAGGGTAGAAGTGCAGTTGTAGCGAGTTGTTGTAGAGTCTGAAATTTTAACCATCCTAGAATCAATTAGATTTAAAGGTATAAGTTTCGACTCAGGGATTTATAAGACAGAAAAGAACATGGTAGAAATATTAGTGATTACTACTTTGAATAAAGACATAGTCTTAAGAAAAGGTACACAAATAGAATGTTTTCAAATTTGTACAGGATCCATAAAAATTGGAGATGAGAGTACTGAGGAGGTGGAATCACCAATTTCATCAATCTGTTCAATTCAGGAAGAAACACATTTATGAGAGAAATGCAAGAATCAACTAGAACCTACCAGTTGTCCTAAGTTGAATGAAAGCTTAGTTGCTTTGCTTTTGAATCACAATAAGTTAACTTTGCTGGGGGACGCCTTGTGTAAAACAACTATTTTAAAACATCAGATAAAATTGAAACCAGGGACTCAACCTATCTATATATCTGCTTATAGATTACCACATTCCAAACTAGCCATTGTAGGTAAATTGTTCACTGAAATGTTATTGCAGGATATTATTGAAAATGGTAAAAGTGAATGAAATTTTCCTTTGGTCCTGGTTCTAAAATCAGATGGTACCATGCGTCCAGTTATTGATTATAGAGAATTGAATAAACAGACAATACCTGACAGATTACCGTTACCGATAACAGGAGAAATTCTTAGAAGTATGGGAACTGAGAATAGGTACTTTAGCACTATAGATATCAAGTCTGCTTTCTGGCAGATCGAGTTGCATGAAGACTCATGATAATTTACAGTTCTAGATGGGACGTTAGGAAACACTGCCAGTGTATTTCTAGATGATATTTTAATAGTTTCCCAAACAGCGGCGGGGTACTTTAAGAAATTAGATTTGATATTCTCAAGACTAGTAGAAGCAGGAATGAAAGTGAAACTTGAAAAATGTAAGCTTTTGCAGGACAGTGTTATTTATTTGGGACATAAAATAGACAGGCATGAACTTGGAACCGTAAATTCAAAGGTAGAAGCAGTAAAGAACTATCCAGTTCCAAACAATGTAGAAAAAGAAGTTTCTTGGGATTGCCAGGATATTATAGGAAATTTATCCAGGGATATGTAGACATAGCTAATTCATTAAGTTCTTTGTTGAAGAAAGATTCAAAATTCATAAGGGGACCTGCACAACAGCTAGCTTTTGACAAGTTGAAATATTTACTTACTAGTTCTCCAGTTCTCATATTTCCTAATTATGATTTGGTGTTCATTCTTTGTACTGATACGTCTGACATAGGGTTAGGAGGCATACTAATGCAAGAGAGAAATGGAACGTTAAAATCAATAGCTTACACATCTAGACTTTGTAATAGTGCAGAGAGAAACTGTTCTATAATAGAAAAAGAAACCTTAGCAGTGATGTATTCAATAGAAATATTTAGAGATATATTGGGATATCAAATCAGAATGCGGACTGATCACACAGCTATTCAGAACTTATTTAAGCATAAGAATCTTAGGGGCAGATTAGCCAGGTGGTTTACTACACTTAAGTGTTATGAGGTTAAGTTTGAATATATTCCAGGTTGAATGTTGCAGTACAAAGGATTACAAAGGCAAAGCATGCCGACAGGAGACCTTTTGATCCATATCTAGGTCGGATGAAAAAAAAAAAAAAAAAAAAAAAAAAAAAAAAAAAATCATATTAATAATAAATTAAAACTATAACAATGCAAATAACAATTAAAATACATAAATAAATGCATTGGTATAGTTGAATAACAAACAAACAGGTAAATAGTAAATGATAATAAATTGACATATAACTAATAATAAATGAAAATCAGACAGACAAATTATAACAAAACAAAAACAAATAATATAACATAAATTATAATCATTACAGCATCTTACTTAGGTATTTATCTAAATGATTCTTAAAGCTTCGAACTGAACTACATTGCACTACCTGTGCAGGAAGTTTATTCCATTCATTAACTACACGGTTGGCGAAGTTGTTTCTACCTACTTCCAAATTGAATCTATTTCCGGACAGTTTGAGACCATTGTTTCTTGTCTGATTCTCATTCAATGTGAAAATTTGGTCACTTTTGATGTTGTCAATTCCCTTTAAAATCTTAAAGACCTGTATCAAGTCACCTCTGAGTATACGCTTTTTTAGGGAAAACAGATTCATGTGCTTAAGTCGATTTTCGTATGATTTATTTTTGATATTTGGAATCAGTTTTGTGGCTCGCCGTTGTACTTTTTCCAATCTGTCAATGTCTTTAATGAGATTCGGTGACCATACGGAAACAGCATATTCCAAATGTGGACGAACTAACGATTTATATAGCTTGTTAATGAGTGATGGACTTTTGAAATCAAACGATCGCGCAATCAATCCCAGAATCTTATTTGCTTTCTCAGAGGCTGAAATACACTGCTTGGATGATTTGAGGTCGTTACTGATAATTACGCCGAGATCTTTTTCACTATCCACTTTTGTTAACGAATTTCCAAATAATTTGTAATCGTAATTGCTGTTATTTTTACCTATGTGCATTACCTTGCATTTACTTGTGTTAAATTTCATTAGCCACTTTTCAGACCATTGCTGTAATTGATCTAAATCTTCTTGAATATCTAATTGGTTTGAGTGATCATTTGCCACTCCGCACAGTTTTGTATCATCAGCAAATTTGGAAACAGTAGATTTTAGTCCATGGTCTATATCATTTATATATACTATGAATAGAAGTGGCCCAAGAACGGAACCCTGAGGAACTCCACTTGCAACACTTTTCCATCCAGAAGTTTTTCCATTTAAAACAACTCTCTGTTTTCGACCTTTCAACCAATTACTAGTCCAACCTAATAGGCTACCACTTATTCCATGCAAAGCTAATTTAGTAAGTAGTCTTTCGTGTGGGACGGTATCAAAAGCTTTTGCAAAGTCTAGATATATTAAATCTATATTGTTTCTTTTGTCATAATTCGAGATAACTGTGTTGTAGAATTCGAGTAAGTTAGTCACGCAAGAACGTTTCCGTCTGAAACCATGTTGGCTATCATTTATCAAACGGTTACTTTCTAAATGATATTCGATAGCATCTCTGATGATAGTTTCCATTATTTTTCCTACGATCGAAGTCAAACTAATAGGCCTATAGTTATTTGGTTTCTTTTTGTCACCTTTTTTGAATATGGGAGTAACGTTAGCTAGCTTCCATTCTATTGGGACATCTCCGGATATGATGGATTTCTTGAAAATAATTTCTAATGGAACAACAATCTCATTTTTAATTTCCTTTAAGATTCTTGGATGCCAACCGTCAGGCCCTGGTGTTTTGTTAACTTTGAGTTTGTCTATACACCTTTTAATTGTTTCTTTTGTTATATTTACCGTAGTGAGTAAGTTTACCCCAGACTTTTCACAGGTTTCAGTTTGGAATTCACTTTGAGGTGTTTCGTTTACGAATACCGAGCTAAAATAATTGTTTAAGAGATTACACATTCCTTCATTTGAATATTCAAGTTGACCGTCAGCAGATAATAGTGGACCAATGTGATTCCTAACAACCTTTTTATCTCTAATGTAACTATAGAATTCTTTGGGATTCTCTTTGGATTTCTCAGCGATGTTCATTTCGTATTGTCGTTTTCTTTTTCTTATTGTCTTTTTTAAATCTCTCTGTATTGATACATTACTTTCATAGTCATTAGATGCACCCGAGCACTTATATTTCTTATAAGCCTGTCTCTTTTTAGCAATACTTTTTTCAGTTTCTTTGTCGAGCCACTTAGGGCGAGCCTGATTTGGGGGACGTCTGTCCTTAAAAGGAATGTAAGTTTGAATCATCTTAGTGAGCGTATTTTGAAATATTTCCCACATCTGATCTACAGGCCTTTCGTTTAATTTTTCCTCCCAATCTGTAAGCTGAAGCTCCTGACGTAGTTCTATGAACTGAGCTTTACTGAAATCGGGTATTTTAGAAGCACAAGTATCTATTCTAAAATTGTTTAGGAGTTTGAATCTGACTAAGTTGTGATCGCTATTTGCAACAGATTCACCGACTTCTACATCAGTTGCCATGCTTTCGCGGCTAGTGATCAATAAATCGAGTAAGTTTCCATATCTTGTGGGCTCTTTTACATGCTGAATTAAGTAATTGTCACCAAGAAAATCAATCAAGCGACTACCTATATGGCCATGTTCAAGGGTCATCCAATCAATGTCAGTAAAATTGAAATCACCCATTATCAATAAATCCCGGTTGCAGAAACTAGACAGTTCTTGAAATAACAGTTTGTCGTCTGCTAATGATAATGTCTTTGGCCTATATATTACACCTATATTCATTTTTTGTCCATTTGTTTGGGTTAACTCAACCCACAAACTGTCATATGCATCCTGTTTCACTTTCTCTAAAACACAAGCATGAACATTGTTTTTAACGTACAATAGAACACCCCCACCTTTCTTGTGGTTTCTATCCTGATGAAAGTGTTTAAATCCCGCAATATTAAATTCAGCTTCGAACTCTGTACCATTTAACCATGTCTCAGTTATTCCTATCATATCGAGATTTTCGCTTTTGACATACGCCTGTATTTCTTGAAATTTGTTCCTAATACTACGAGCATTAAAGTACATAGTTTTAAGAAACTCCTGATTATTTCTTTTTGACACATTTTGAGTTTCAATATCATGTCTTATATTATCATTTTGTTTTTTATTTATGCCTTGCTCTATATTATTATTATTTGGTCCTTCATTGACATTCAATGTCTCATTAACATTTCTCCTATCAAAATTAACATTTCCCCCATCACGGACATCTGGTCGATTACGGTCATCCGATCTATTTTGTACATTTTGTCCCCCTACGTCACCGTGATTCACGCCGGCCTCCCGTCGTTTAGTGACATTATGTCCGGCATCCCTTTCTAAAATTATATTTTGTCCTCCAGTGACATTATATCCTACCGTGATATTTTTTCCTCCACTATAATTACATCCCATCGTGATCTTTTGTCTTCCACTGTCATTACATCCTATCTTGATATTTTGGCCTTCATTGACATTCTGTCCGGTATCTCTTCCTAAAATTATATTTTGTTCTTCACTGAAATTATATCCTACCGTGATATTTTCTCCTCCATTATCATTACATCCTATCGTATATGCACTATTTAGAAAAATTAGCCAACCAACGATGAGCTAGTAACATTAGAGGAGGAAATGATAATAAGTAAACAAAGAACAGATGAGACTTGGGAAAAAGTAGCCCAGTATTTGATGAACTCAAGAGGTAATCCTTCAACACTACCAAAAGTGTATAAGATAGAGGAATGTAATTTGCCTAATGGACTTTTGTATAGAAAAACAGTTGTAAGTTCTGTCATATATATATATTGACCAACTTGACTTCAGACACTATTCCTCTGATGAAGCCAATCAGGCGAAACTAGTCAGGAATAAAAGTATTTCCCTCAGCCAGAGTTCCCTTTACCTCATATCCACATTCATCACAATGTTCACATATTATTATCAATATTATTATTATTATTATTATTATTATTATTATTATTATTATTATTATTATTATTATTATTATTATTATTATTATTATTATTATTATTATTATTATTATTATTATTATTATTATTATTATTATTATTATTATTATTATTATTATTATTATTATTATTATTATTATTATTATTATTATTATTATTATTATTATTATTATTATTATTATTATTATTATTATTATTATTATTATTATTATTATTCCAAAAGGCATAGAGTGAGTTTAGGAAGAAATGTCAATGTAATAGTACTGGGAGACCTTAATGGTAGTGTGGGAAATGGTCCAATCGATGGAGTGGTTGAGAAGTGTGGAGTTCCAGGAAAGAATCGTAGTGGAGAGTTGATGGTGGAAATGTGTCTAGAAAGAGAGTTGATGATAGCAAATACAGTGTTTCGGAAGAAAGTCAAGCATAAGTACACATGGGAGAGGGTGGTGGAGGGAAGGGTGGTAGATAGAGCGCTAATGGATTATGTAGTGGTAAATAGGAATATGATAGGAAGAGTTAAGGATGTACATGTGCTAAGGGGAGAGGGTGGGGGAATATCAGATCATTTTTTGGTGGAAGGTAAGCTGAGAGTGGAGGATAGATGGAGAAGGAGGAAAGGGACAAAAGGTAGGGAGGTTCTTAGAGTGAACTCCTTGAATGAAAAGGAAAAGGAGAAGGAGTACGAAAAGAAGCTGAAGGAGGAGTGGGAGGGAGTAAAGGATAGAGCAGAGATGGGTGTGGAGGAGGAATGGGGATGGTTCAAGGAGGGAGTCTTAAAGTGTGCAAGGATGGTGTGTGGAACAAGAAGGACAGGGGGAAATAGAAGAAAGGGTAGTGAATGGTGGGATGAGGAAACAAAGAAGGTTGTAGAAGAGAAGAAGCGAGCATTCACAGATTGGTTACAAAAGAGGACAGGGGAGTCATATGAGACGTACAAAGAAAAGAAAAGAGAAGTAAAGCAAAAGGTAAAGGAGGCAAAGAGGAGAGCAGATGTGAAATGGGGTAGGAGTATGACAGAAAATTTTGAAAGTAATAAAAAGATGTTTTGGAAAGAAATTAAGAGAGGAAGAGGAGGCGAATCAAGTAGGGAAGAAAAGGTAAAAGGTACAGATGGAGAGTTGATAATGGAAGAGATGGCAGTGAGGGGAAGATGGGCAGAATATTTTAGGGAGTTGCTAAATGTGAAGGAGGATAGGGAAGGAAAGATAGCTGCAGTGGGAAATGCGAAGAAAATGAGAGTGATGAGTGAGAAGAATGGAGGAGAAATAAGGAAGGATGAGGTGAAGGCAGTTGTAAAGATGATGAAAGCAGGTAAGGCACCTGGTCTGGATGGATGTCATGCAGAATGTCTGAAAAAGGGAGGTTCAGTGATGGTGGACTGGTTGGTGAGAGAGGGTAGAGTACCGGAGGACTGGAGTAGTGCCTGTATAGTTCATCTTTACAAGGGAAAAGGGGACAAGTGTGAATGTAGTAGTTTCAGAGGGATTAGCCTGTTGAGTGTAGTAGGGAAGGCTTATGGGAGGATCTTAATTGAGAGGATTAGGAGAGGAACAGAAGGAGTAATTGGTGAGGAACAGTGTGGATTTAGGACGGGTAGAGGTTGTGTAGATCAGATCTTTGTGGTAAGACAGATATGTGAGAAAGCTATAGGAAAGGGGAAGGATGTTTTTTGGGCTTTTATGGATCTGGAAAAGGCTTATGATAGGGTAGACAGAAAGGCACTGTGGGAGGTTATGCAGATTTATGGGATAGGAGGAAAGCTTTTGGGAGCTGTTAAGAGTTTTTATGAGAGTAGTAGAGCATGTGTTAGGATTAGAAATGGAGAGAGTGAGTGATTTGAAGTAAAGGTGGGACTTCGTCAAGGATGCGTTATGTCGCCCTGGCTGTTCAACTTATACATGGATGGGGTGGTGCGAGAGGTGAATGCTAGGGTAGTGAGTCAGGGATTGGAGATGGTTAAAGAAAATGGAGAAAAGTGGGAGGTGAGCCAG
>NC_134799.1:49128702-49136202 GCF_046742065.1 Oratosquilla oratoria
TAGTGATTCACATTCCGTTTCGGTTTCAAATTTGTATGTTTGTATGTATGAGTGTATGTATGTATGTATGTATGCATGTATGTATGTATGTATGTATGTATGTATGTATGTATGTATGTATGTATGTATGTATGTATGTATGTATGTATGTATGTATGTATGCATGTATGTATGCATGTATGTATGTATGTATGTATGTATGTATGTATGTATGTATGTATGTATGTATGTATGTATGCATGTATGTATGTATGTATGTATGTATGTATGTATGTATGTATGTATGTATGTATTTATGTATGTATGTATATATATATATATATATATATATATATATATATATATATATACATATAAGATGGATGAGGAGTCCCTATTGTCTTTTGTAACTCGGCTTTCAAGTACACTAAAGGAAGTGCCTTCTGATTCTTTGTGTATTAGGAATGCACACTTACCAATATTCCTAGTTCTCCTCCTCCACCCCTTCAGTCATTAGTACCTACTCAAAGCTCTCTTTCGTCTACATTTACACCTGTACTTACATGTACCTATTGTAACAAGTTAGGTTACTCGAATGCTTTTTGTTTTCGCCGTAAACGTCACGACTACAAGTCAAAGCAGTCGCCTGTCCGTAGGAATTTCTCTGATTCCTCATGACCTCGCTAGAGTACCGCATCAGGATAAACTTAGTTACTGTCATATCCATGGTCAGTGTAAACATTCGACAGATCAGTGTTCAAATATTGTAAAACTTAAAGTAGAACTCTCATCAACTTAGGCAAACTCAGTCCCATTTTCATCAGCGCCCATATCACAAACTAAGAGACTGACCAATAATAGCCGGTCTCAGATCATTCTTTTGGTGGCTGCAGAGTCTTCTCAAATGCTCACCTTCCAGTTTCTTACGGAGAACCCACCTATCTCAGTCACAGTAGATTCTGGTGCAGCATGTAGTCTTATAGGTAGACATGTTTATTTTACTCTCCGGAATTTGTACAATCTCCTTTATCTCGTCTTTGTAATAGTTTACATTCTGTACAAGGTTCTACCTTGCCTATTCTTGGGTCTGTTTGCATTCCCTCAAGGTTCCTCTCGTATGCTACCTTTTTCCATGTTACTTTTGTTGTTATTTCTGGCAATGTTCTTATGTGTGATTGCCTCTTAGGTATTAATGCTCTTACGGCTCATGGCATAGATATATCTCCTCTGCGCTGTGTAGTGACTTTTTTTAATTCTATTATTCCTGCAACGGGTTGGCCAGTTTCCATGTATAGCTCCCCTTTTGTGCATGATCAGACCATACAGTCTTCTTCAAAGGATTCTAATGGTTTTGACTCTCCTATTCTTTCTTGTGCTGCTGCTGTTGTTGTTGGCAAGCATTATATTAGACCACCAAGTTCAGTTTGAGTCCCGGTGTGCATTTCAGGTGCTTCAATTGGGTCTGGCGTCTTATCTCAGCCTGACTCTGTGTTCGTCGACTAGCATTGGAAGGAACTCTCTCCACTATTCGTGAGGATCATGTTACCACAGCTATGGTAACCAATGTCACTGGTGCTCCATCACTCTTTCTCCTGGCAGTCCTTTGAAGTAATTGACATTGACACTGTCCAGGATTCGCCTCCTACCATAGTAGGTTCTGTGCTACAGTCTCCACAAGCAGGTGGCACAGCTCATTTGGCCTCAAGTATACAATGTATGTATGTGAGATTGATTTTTCTGATGATACGCCTCGTCTCATTGAACTGTTAGTGAACCACCGTCAAGCTTTGGCCTTATCTGGTGATCCATTAGGCGTTACGGATCGTGTTGTTCATAGCATTGATCTTCAGCCAGGTGTTCGTCCTGTTTATATACCCTCTTACAGGTTATTTCACTCTCGTCGGCTCATAGCACAGTCCTTGTTTGACGACTTGTTACATGAAGGCGTTGTACAAGAATCTCACTCAGAGTGGAACTCGCCACTCCTTCTGGTGCCTAAGGAAGATTGTTCCTTTCGTCCTGTTATTGATTATAGGAGAGTTAATGAGGTCACTTTTCCAGGCCATTACCCTTTGCTGTGTTAAGTGACCTTCTCCAGTCCATTGGAACAGGTAATACGGTGTTCACAACCTTAGACTTAAAGGCAGGCTTTTGGCAGATTCCCTTGAAGGAGAAGTTGTGTAAGACCACGGCCTTCTCGATTCCAACAGGACATTATAAATGACTTCGTTGCCCCATGGGCTTACAGAATGCTCCCTTGACTTACCAGCGATTGATTAACTCCGTTTTTCATGGCCTAGTTGGGAAGGGACTTTTTGTTTACTTGGACGGCTTAACCTTAATCTCCTAAGATGTGGTAAGCCACTTCATTAAGTTGTCCATGGCCTTACAACGTTTTGCTGATGCTGGGTTGAAACTCAATTTACCCAAGTGTTCTTTTTTTAAGTGTAGCATCCAATTCCTAGGTCATGTTGTAGACAAACATGGTAGTCACACCACAGATGATAAAGTCAAAGCAGTTAGGGACTTTCCTACACCTAGGTCAGTTGAACATGTACGTTCCTTCCTTGGACTGGCGGGATACTATCGCGCCTTTATCAAGAATTTTGCTTTAATTACATCTCCCCTTACTCGTCTCCTCAAGAAGGATACTTCCTTCCAGTGGCGTGATCTTCACTAGGGAAGTTTTGATTAATTGAAGCATCCCCTTACTGTGTTGACATTCCCTGATTATAATCTTCCCTATACTATTTGTTCAGATACTGTGTTGGCATTCCCTGATTATAATCTTCCCTATGCTATTTGTACAGATACTTCTGGTACAGGTATTGAAGCTGTACTTATGCAGCAATTAGATGAATGTAAACCCCATGCTACTCTATGTGCTATTCGCATTCTTAACAAGACTGAGTCTCGTTACTCTGTTACACATTTAGAGGCACTGGCAGTTGTGTGGACTTTAAAGCATTTTCGAGATATCATTTTTGGATACCTTGTTACAGACTACACTGACCACACTGCTGCCACACAGCTTTTCAAGGGCATAAATCTTTCAGGCTGCCTAGCCAGATGGTTCCTTACAATTGAAAAATTTAACCCGGCCTTTAAGCATATTCCAGGACATGCAAACAATGTTTTTGATGCACTTTCACGTAATATACTTGTAGTTGCAGTAACAGGGATTGACAACTTCTCCCTGAATGGTTTGGCCAAAGCTTAGCGTGAGGACCCTGTTTGGTCTGCTGTCATTTATGCTTTGGAATCTGGTGTCCCAATTTTCTCTAGAGGTCAATGTTCTCATTCGTAATGTGGAAGTGTTTGAGCAGAATGTGGCAGAGTTAGTGATTCTTTAGCCTCTAGTCCCTGTTGTTCTGTCTCTTGCTCATGATGCCCCTCAGGCTGGTCAACCAGGTTGTGACAAAACTCCAACTATGGCTCGCAAGAAATACTATTGTCCTAGAATGCGACTGGACATTACCACTCATGTAGCCCAGTGTAGCTCTTGTGCCCAGAACAAAGGTTCTACGCATACTGCCCCTATCCTGGAGTACCCTACTTCTCATACTTTTCAGACTATGGCTATAGACCTTTTACAATTGCCTCGTAGTACTCAAGGTTCTTTGTCCTTGTGTGTATGGATCATTTAATAATAATAATAATAATAATAATAATAATAATAATAATAATAATAATAATAATAATAATAATAATAATAATAATAATAATAATAATAATAATAATAATAATAATAATAATAACAATAACAATAATAATAATAATAATCATAATAATGATAATAATAATAATAATAATAATAATAATAATAATAATAATAATAATAATAATAATAATAATAATAATAATAATAATAATAATAATAATAATAATAATAATAATAATAATAAAATAATAATAATAGTAATAAAAATAAATAATGATTAATAACATTGATAATATAAAAATAATAATGATAAAAAGAAGAGAATAAAAACAATTATGTAATAAAGAATGAGCTTTTTAAGTGGTGAAGGAACAAAGTAGAAATAATGGAGGATACGTGATTTGGTAGCATGTGAAACAAAATATGGTAGCATGGTTTAAAAAAAATCATCAAAGTAAAAGAAAGAAAGTTGGAAAGGGTAGGTAGAAGTGGGAAAAAGGTATGTACTTAGAGTCGGGTCTGGGAAACCAGTCTTGGAGGGCAAGTATCGCGGTAGATATAGTCCATTTTAAATCACCAGTTCTCTTGTTTGTGTTTTTGTGGTTGGTAATGTAAAGAGATTAGATTAGTTTCCGTTGTTTCTTGTGTAGTCCTTTGGCTAGAATGGTGGGTCCCTCCCAGTTTGGTAGGTGTCCCTCTTTGTCTATGTGGTTAACTAAAGCGTTTGTTTCTCGGTGGTGTCTAATGTCCGCTTTGTGTTCCCTGAGTCAGTTGTTAAGTCCTCTGTATGTGTCTCCGTAGTATGCACTCTCGCATCCATTGTAGGGAATTTTGTATACGATGCTATTGTCACGGTTCGTCTTGGTTTTGTTTGTGATCAAGTGTCCTATTTTCTTCCCTGTGTCATTTACTATGATAAGTCCTGTCTGTCTCAACGTTTTGGAAAGCATGTGAGAAATGCCAGAGTTAGAAACGACAAGGTATCGTAAATCTGTCCTCTCTTCACTTTCTTTCCTCTGTCTGATTTTAATGGCTTTTCGTAGTGATGTCCGTAATATGCCCTCTGGGTACCTTATGTTCCTGAATGCAGTGGTTATGTATTTAACTTTTTCTTGTTAATACTCCTCGTTGCATATTCTAAGAGCCCTAAGATAAAACCCAATGATAAATCCTGATTTGGTTTTTTCGTCATGTGCGCTAAAATAGTGGATGAAGTCGTCTTTGTTTGTCGGTTTACGGTATACCTTGAACCTAGTGCTGTCGTCCGATCTGATGATGACAGTGTCTAGGAAAGGTAGGGAAACGTTGGTTTCTTCCTCTACTGTGCATTTCATTCTTTTGTTTACGTCATTCAGTTGTTCTAGTAGGTTTCTTGTGTTGGTTGTTTTGTGTGTAATGAAGAGGATGTCGTCAACATAACGGTACTACTTGGAGTTATCTGAGATGATATGTAGAAAATATTCCCTTTCCAATGTTTCCATGTAGAGCGATGCTGCCACCGCACTCAATGTAGACCCCATTGGAAGTCCTTCATGCTGTTTGTATTCTTGATTGTTAAAAATAAACAAACCAAATTTCATGCTTTTTCTAATAACCTCAAGTGGTCACGCTTGTTGATATGTAAGTTGTCGGCGTCAATGTGTTTTACTGTCTCTTTAACAGCCCGAAGGGCACCATCTATTGTTACGTTAGTGTAGAGGGAAGTAATATTAAAGCTTACCAGTCGTTGGTCTGTGAAGTAAAATGTGTAGTTTTTCTGTTAGGTCGGTAGAGTTTCTGAGGTGTGTTCCGCTAATGCTACCTAAGGAGGAAGAAAGGGGTTTGGCCAATTGCTGGGCTAGTCTGTGTGGTGCGCTTCCTATGCCAGAAGTGATAGGTTGGAGGGGAATGTCTTGTTTGTGGATTTTCGGAAGTCCTTTCATAGATGGGATTGTTTGGCCTTCCTCCAGGAGGTAGAGGAGTCTTTTCCCCTTTTCCGTTCTTATAAGGATTCTCCTGACCTGTAGATCAGATGTGGGTAATATTTCAAAATACGCTTACTAAGATGATTCATACTTACATCCCGTCTAAGGACAGACCCCCCCCCCCAAAAAAAAAAAAAAAAAAAAAAAAATCAGGCTCGCCCAAAATGGCACGACAAAGAAACTGAAAAAAGTATTGCTAAAAAGAGACAGGCTTATAAGAAATTCAAGTGCTCGGGTGCACCTAACGACTATCAAAGTTATATAATAATACAGAGAGATTTAAAAAAGAAAGAAAAAAAAACGAAAACGACAATACGAAATGAATATCACTGATAAATCCAAAGAGAATCCCAAAGAATTCTATAGTTACATTAAAGCCAAAAAGATTATTAGGAATCATATTGGCCCACTGCTATCTGCTGACGGTCAAGTTGAGTATTCAAACGAAGGAATGTGTAATATTTTAAACAACTATTTTAGCTCAGTGTTCGAAAACGAAACACCTCAAAGTGAACTCCAAACTGAAATCTGTGAAAAATCTAGGGTAAACTTACTACGGTAAATATAACAAAAGAAAAAATTAAAAGGTGTATACAGAAACTCAAAATTAACGAAACACCAGGGCCTGACGGTTGGCATCCAAGAATCTTAAAGGAAATGAAAAATGAGATTGTTGTTCCATTAGAAATTATTTTCAAGAAATTCATCATATCCGGAGATGTCCTACGAGATTGGAAGCTAGCTAACGTCACTCCAATATTCAAAAAAGGTGACAAAAAGAAACCAAATAACTACAGGCCTATAAGCTTGACTTCAATCGTAGGAAATATTATGAAAACTATCATCAGAGATGCTATCGAACATCATTTAGAAAATGACTGATAAATGATAGCCAGCATGGATTCAGACGGAAACGTTCTTGCGTGACTAATTTACTCGAATTCTACAACACAGTCATCTCGAGTTATGACAAAAGAAATAATATAAATTTAATATATTTAGAGCCTGCAAAAGCTTTTGATACCGTCCCCCACGAAACACTACTTACCAAATTAGCTTCACACGGAGTAAATGACAACCTATTAAGTTGGACTAGAAATTGGTTGAATGATCGAAAACAGATAGTTGTTTTAAAATGCAAAACTTCTAGATGGAAACATGTTACGAGCGGAGTTCCTCAGGGTTTCGTTCTTGGGTCACTTCTATTCATAGTATATATAGATGATATAGACCACGGACTTAAATCTATTGTCTCCAAATTTGCTAATGATACAAAATTGTACGGGATGGCAAATGATCACTTCAATCAATTAGATATTCAAGGAGATTTAGATAAATTACAGTAATGGTCTGAAAAGTGGCTAATGAAATTCAACACAAGTAAATGCAAGGTAATGCACATAGGTAAAAATAAGAGTAAAGACGATTATAAGTTATTCGGAAATTCGTTAACAAAAGTGGATATTGAGAAGGATCTAGGGGTAATTATCAGTAACGATCTCAAATCATCTAAGCAGTGGATTTCAGCCTCTGAGAAAGCAAATAAGATTCTAGGACTGATCGCGCGATCTTTTAACTTCAAAAGCTCATCTCTCATTAACAAGCTACATAAATCGTTAGTTCGTCCACATTTGGAATATGTTTTTTCTGTATGGTCACTGAATTTCATTTCTAAGACATTGACAGATTGGGAAAAGTACAAAGGAGAGCCACAAAACTGATTCCAAATATCCAATATAAATCATGCGAAAATCAACTAAAACATATGAATCTGTTTTCCTTAAAAATGCGTAGACTCAAAGGTGACTTGATACAGGTATCTAAGATTCTAAAGGGGATTGACAACATCAAAAGTGACAAAATTCTTACACTGAATAAGAATCCGACAAGAAATAA
>NC_134799.1:49141202-49156202 GCF_046742065.1 Oratosquilla oratoria
AGTAGCCCAAACGTCCGCTGCCGCGAACGGGTCAGGTCGACAATAGAGCCTCACAACCTTTCCCGGTTCCCTTCCTGACCTTATACTCTGTGTATATATTCTTGTATTCTTTTTTCGTTTCTATGTACCCTGAGGATGTCTGAATAGACGAAAGAAGCTTGGTCATCAGTTTATCTTTTTCCTTGGTGGTTTTTCCGCATATTTAGAATCACGAGTTTATGTGATTTTTCATGTATATATATATATATATATATATATATATATATATATATATTTCTAAACAGAAATGTAGTAGCACATTTGTAAATAACACACAGGAAACTCACAGTCGGAGAAAATAAACTTCGAATAAAGAAGAATCCTACATTTTGGCTATCAACTGTAGCCCTCTTCAGGAAAGTGAAGAGGGCTACAGTTGATAGCCGAAATATAGGATTCTTCTTTATTCGAAGTTTATTTTCTCCGACTGTGGGTTTCCTGTGTTGTGTGTATATATATATATACATATATATATATATATATATATATATACACATACATATATATGTATATATAATATATATATATATATATGTGTGTGTATGTATGTATGTATTGGCTGTATGTTATTGTGACAAAAGTAGCATACAGATGATACTTTAGGGTCTATATGGGGCGCCCCTACGGACCAGAGGCACACATTATTTTGTCTGTGATAGAGGAAAACTCTGTTCATAGAGAAATTATGACACTTTTATACTACGACTATCCCTCCGTTTTGCTGTCCCCCAACCCCTTGTTACTGTCCTGTACCATTTCTCTGAATATTCATTTCCTTTTTTTCGCCAACCCTGTGGTGGGGGAAGAGAATGCTACTACCAGGTCTTTCCACTTGAGTCGTAAAAGGCGACAAAAAACGGGACGGGGATGGGATTAGGAGTCCTACTACCTGTAGCCCCAAAAGGGGACATTCATGAAAAAGAAGAAAAGGCATTAATAGGGTCTGAGAGTTTTCCAACCAGTACCCTAAGGTTTGGGTCTTTTAATGTGCGTGGATGTGCTACAGATGAGAGTAAAAGGGAAGAGATAGGCAGTATGTTTGTGAGAAGAAAGATGGATGTGCTGGCTTTGAGTGAAACTAAAATGAGAGGAAAGGGCAACTGTGAGTTTGGGAGTGTAGCTGGGAGGTATTCAGGAGTGAAGAGGGGACGAGGGAGAGAAGGGGTGGCTATATTAGTAAGTGAAGAGATAAGTAAGCGGGTAGTGGAGTGGAAGGAGGTTTCATCAAGGATGATGTGGATGAAGGTGAAGCTGGGAGGGGAGATGTGGGTTTTTGTAAGTGCGTATGGACCTGGTAGTGAGAAGAGCGTAGAGGAAAAGGAGGCTTTTTGGGTAGATATAAATGAGTGCATAGAGGGATTAGGGAGAAATGTCAATGCAGTTGTATTGGGAGACCTTAATGTTAGGGTAGGAAAAGAACCAATAGATGGTGTGATTGGGAAGTATGGAGTTCCAGGTAAAAATCGTAGTGGAGAATTGATGGTGGACATGTGTCTTGAAAGAGAGTTGATGATAGCAAGTACAGTGTTTAGAAAGAAAGTCAAGCATAAGTAGACATGGGAGAGGGTGGTGGATGGAAGGGTGGCAGATAGAGCGTTAATAGACTATATAGTGGTGACCAGGAGTAAGGTAGGAAGAGTTAAGGATGTACATGTTCTAAGGGGAGAGAATGGGTGAATATCAGATCATTTTCTGGTGGAAGGTAAATTGAGAGTGGAGAATAGGTGGAGAAAGAGGAAAAGGGCAGAAGGTAGGGAGGTACTTAGAGTGATCTGCTTAAATGAGAAAAAAAGGAGAATGAATATAAGAAGCTGAAAGAGGAGTGGGAGGGAGTAATGGATAGAGTTGAACTAGGAGTGGAGGAAGAATGGGGATGGTTCAAGGAGGGAGTCATAAGGTGTGCAAAGATGGTGTGTGGAACAAGGAGGGCGGGAGGAAATAGAAGGAAAAGTAGTGAGTGGTGGGATGTGGAAGCAAAGAAAGGTGTAGAAGAGAAGAAGCAGGCATTCATAGATTGGCTACAAATTAGGACGAGGGGATCGTATGAGAGGTATAAAGTAAAGAGAAGGGAAGTTAAGCATAAGATGCAGGAAGCAAAGAGGAGAGCAGATGTGTAATGGGGTAAGAATATGACAGAGAATTTTGAAAGCGATAAAAAGATGTTTGGAAGGAAATTAAAAGAGAAAGAGGAGGCGAATCAAGTAGAGAAGAAAAGGTAAAAGGTGCAGATGGAGAGATGATAATGGAATAGAAGGTAGTGAGAAGAAGGTGGGCAGAGTATTTTAGGGAGTTGCTTAATGTGAAGGAGGATAGGGAGGGAAAGGTAGTTGCAGTGGGAAGCGCTAAGAAAATGAGAGTGATGAGTGAGGAAAATGCAGGAGAAATAAGGAAGGATGAAGTGAAAGCAGCTGTTAAGGTGATGAGAGCAGGTAAGGCACCGGGTCTGGATGGATGCCATGCAGAATGTCTGAAGAAAGGAGGTACAGATATGGTGGACTGGCTGGTGAGGTTATTTAATGTTTGTTAAGGAGAGGGTAGAGTGCCGGAGGACTGGAGGAGTGCCTGTATAGTTCCACTTTACAAGGGAAGGGGGGACCAGGGTGAGTGTAGTAGTTTCAGAGGGATTAGCTTGTTGAGTGTAGTTGGGAAGGCTTATGGGAGGGTCTTGATTGAGAGGATTAGGAGAGGAAGAGAGGGAGTAATTGGTGAGGAACAGTGTGGTTTTAGGACAGGTAGGGGATGTGTAGATCAGATTTTTGTGGTAAGACAGATATGTGAGAAAGCTACAGGAAAAGGTAAGGATGTTTTTTGGGTTTTTATGGATCTGGAAAAGGCTTACGACAGGGTAGACAGGAGGGCACTGTGGGAGGTACTGGATATATGTGGGATAGGAGGAAAGCTGTTAAGAGCAGTCAAGAGTTTTTACGAGAGTAGTAGAGCTTGTGTTAGGATTAGAAATGGAGAGAGTGAATGGTTTGAGGTAAAGGTCGGACTTCGTCAGGGATGTGTTATGTCGCCCTAGCTGCTCAATCTTTACATGGATGGGGTGGTGCGAGAGGTAGTGGGTCAGGGGTTGTAGATGGTTAAAGAATATGGAGAAAAGTGGGAGGTGAGCCAGTTGTTGTTTGCTGACGGGGAAGTTAGTGACAGAGTTTGAGATGTGTAAAAGAAGGAAGCTGAAGATAAATGTGGGCAAAAGTAAGGTGATGAGATGTACAAGGGGAGAGAATGACAGCAGGTTGGGAGTGAGCATTAAGGGTGAAAGACTGGAGGAAGTGGATAGTTTTAGATACTTGGGTGCGAATATGACAGGAAAGGGGGGAGTGGGGGTGGAGGTAGAATGTAGATTGAGAGAAGCGAGTAAGTGCCTTGGCGGATTGAAAAGTGTGTTGCGATGCTACTATTGGCGAAGAGAAAGAGGTTTTGGTGAGTTAATCTCCTTTATTGTAAGGTACGGGTGAACTGATTTTACATGCGGCGGAAGCCGATATATATACTACGTGGTGCGTAATTAGGTAATTACCTGTGGTGCATAATTAGGTAATTGCACTGGGTTCGGTCGGGTCAAGCAGGGTCGCACTGGCAGAGAGCGTCAGGTCGTGGACATCAGTCACGTTCCCTGCCACGTGATTTGTCGCGGCGCCACGTGACTTGTCACGGCTGTACAATACTCTCCTTTTAAATTTGCCTTGGCTTAAGGGGGCGTTCTGCACGTGAGAATTTGGTGGGCGGAGTGTCGAGGTGTGCCGGTTTTAGGCGGTCGATGGAAACCCATTCTGGCCTGCCGGAGATGGAGATGCGGAAGGTCTTGTCTTTACGTTCAAGGACAAGATGGGGGCCAGTGTAGGGACGAGTGAGTGGTGGGGTGTGAGCGTCCGTCCTCAGGAAAACGTGCGTCGAGGTGTGGAGGTGTTTTGGGAGTTATTCCTTCACCTCCCGGTGATGTGTCGGCACGCATGGGGCAAATTTGCCGACAGTGCGTCGAAGCTGTTGCAGGCTCTCGGGAGACTCCTGTGGAGGGAAGAATTCTGCGGACACGACGAGGGTTTGGCCGAAGACCATCTCTGCTGGAGACACGTTGAGGTCGTCCTTGATGGCTGTCCGAAGGCCAAGGAGTATCCATGGTAGCTGCGGTAGCCAGGAGCCGTTGTTGCAGCGTGCCATAAGAGATGCTTTGAGTGAGCGGTGGGTTCGCTCGACCATGCCGTTGGCTGCGGGGTTGTAGGAGGTAGTGTGGTGGACTGTAGTAGCCAGGAGTTCAGCGAGAGAGTGCCACAGCCGCGACATGAAGCAAGTTCCTCGGTCGGAGGTGACGTGTTCCGGGAGGCCAAATCTGGCTATCCATCCACTGAGAAATGCTTTAGTGCAGGATGAGGCGGTACTATCCTTCATGGGGATGACATCCAACCAGCGGGTCGATCTATCGATGGCGGTGAAGAGGTAACGATGGCCTTCCGACAGGGGGAGTGGGCCGACGACGTCGACATGAATGTGTGCGAAGCGTCGTCGGGGCTGATGGAATGATCCTATGCCTGATTCAGTGTGGCGATGAATTTTGCTTTGCTGGCAGGCAATGCAGGGTCTGGCCCACTCCTTTGCGTCCTTGGAGATGCTATGCCAGATGAATTTCTGCTTCAGGAGCTTCGCAGTGACGCGCCCTGAAGGGTGAGACAGGCCGTGTATTAAATTGAACACTTGACGTCGAAAGGCAGCTGGGATGAGGGGTCGTGGGCGGCCGGTACTGATGTCGCAGAGGATGGTGTGGTTGTCGTGAAAAGGGACGTCTTGCCACTTAAGGGATGTGATGGATGTCCTGTAGGCAAGTGTTTCAGGATCCTCCCGTTGCTCTCTGGCAATAGCTGCGTAGTCGAGGCCGAGTTGAACGGCGTCGATGGCTATTCGGGAGAGGGCGTCTGCGACGGGGTTGTTTGTACCGGGGACGTGCCTGATGGTGCAATTGAACTCGGCGATGGCGGAGAGGTGGCGGCGCTGTCTGGCAGACCAAGCGTCCTGTTGTTTTGTGAAGGCGTGCACCAGAGGTTGATGGTCGGTGTCGATGATAAATGAGGAGCCCTCGAGGAAATGGCGAAAGTGGCGGACGGCATGGTGGATGGCGAGTTCTCTGTCGAAGGTGCTGTAGTTGAGCTCGGCCTTGGAGAGTTTCCTGCTGAAGAAACCAAGGGGTGTAGGTCTGCCACTAAGGGTTTGTTCGAGCACACCCCCTATGGCGACATTGCTGGCGTCCGTTGACAGTTGTAGCTGGGCACCTGGTGCAGGGAAGGAGAGGGTGGTGGCACGGGCAAGGGCTTTTTTGGCGTTGACGAAGGCAGTTTCCATGGCGGGGTTCCACAGGAGGTCCTTCGGTTTTCCGTGAAGGGCGTTATAAAGTGGGTGCAGCGTTTGAGCGATGTTAGGGACGAAACGGTGATAGAAGTTGACCATCCCAATAAATTCCAAGGCTTTGATGGTAGTAGGTTTGGGAAATTTGTCGAATGCGGCGACTTTATCCTCCAGGGGACGAACGCCGTCAGATGAGGTGTCCCAAAAATGGGACAGACTTTTTTCCGAAGCTGCATTTGTCAAAGCGGACAACGAGGCCATTGTCCTGGAGACGCTCGAGGATGGTCCGCAGGTGTCGGAGGTGCTGGTCAGGAGAGTTGGAGAAGACCAGAATATCGTCGACGTAGCAGACGCAGAAGTCGAGGTCGCCGAGGATGCCGTCAATTAGGCGCTGGAAGGTCGCACCTGAGTTTCGCAAGCCGAAGCAGGAGTAATTAAAGGTGTACGTCCCGAAGGGGGTGGTGATGGCGGTCTTCGGGATGTCGTCTGTATGCACCGGAACTTGGTAGTAGCCCTCCAGGAGGTCCAGTGTCGAAAAGATCTTGGCGCCGTTGAGGTATGTGGCGACGTCGGCGATGTTTGGGAGTGGGTAGTGGTCAGGTTCCGTCATCATGTTCAGCCGCCGTTAGCCTCCACAGGGGCGCCAGGAACCATCGTTCTTCTTGACGAGGTGGAGAGGTGAGGACCAAGGGCTGGAGGCATTTTGGCATAGGCCTAGTCTCTCCATCTCTTGGAAAGTTTTCTTGGCGACGGCGAGTTTCTCGGGCGGTAGGCGGCGGTATTTGGCGAATACCGGGGGCCCAGACGTCTTGATGTAGTGGTACACGTCATGTTTAGCTGGCGTCTGTGGTGTCTGTCGCAGCTCAGGCTTGAAGACGTCGGGGAATTCCGTGAGCAGGTGGGCGTAGGGCATTCTAGCGTCGATAGTGGCGACCGTGGTTGGCTGTGGCGCGATTTTCAGGGGCGTCGAGACGGATGCGGCTGCGCAGACTAGGCGGCTGTTGGCGACGTCGACCAACCTGTAATGAGCGAGGAAGTCAGCACCGAGAAGGGGCGTCTTGATGTTTGCCAGGATGAAGTTCCATGAGTAGTGGCGACTCCCAAAGGTGAGGTTCAGGCGTTTCCATCCGTAGGTAACTATGGTAGTGCCGTTAGCTGCGACGAGCCTAACGCCAACGTCCTTGGGGACCCGGCGTTCTGTAGCGGATGCAGGAATTATGGACCTGCAAGCACCAGTGTCGACAAGGAAGCGACGTTTAGAGGCCTTGTCGTTGATGTAGAGGCCCGTTGCGCCTGTAGGGGCCACCGTGATGTACGGTGACCCATTTAGGCGTTTTTTGTCCAGGTACATCCTGGTTGGCATTTCTTGGCGAAGGCGCCAAACCTTGTGTGGTAGTAGCGCAGGTGCAGAGCGGGGGTGGTCCGGCGTCGCTGCCTTTGCTGGTGTTGTTGGCGCCTGATGGCTGGCGATACTGCTGCGGCGAAGATTTCGTCCGTGATGTCGTCCGTAGCACAGACATCCTGACTCCTTGCTGCGGCGGCGTGGACATCGGCGAGATGGTCCGCCTTCCGTGAAACTACGTCGGTGGTTATTTCCTCGGCGTTGCCAAGGGCGGATCGGACGGGCGCTGGGAGGCGCATGAGCCACAATTGACGAAGCATATCGACGTTCCTACTGGTTTCGTTGGCTGTGGGTGGGAGGCGGGCGATGGACATCATCTCGAGGTATGCTGTACTTGGTTTAATGTCCCCAAGTGGCTGTTGGGAGAGTTGGAGGATTTTTGCGGCTCTGGAGGCTGCTGACGGCGTGAATTCCTGAAGCAGGTACTGTTTCAGAACGTCATACTGGATAACGCCGTCGTGTTGATCAAGCCATTGGGAGATGAGTGGGAACACATCCTCGGGGATCGCCTCGAGAACATAGTCTGCCTTTGTATGGGAGGCGCTATTGCGCAGGCGGAACTGAATCTCCGTTCGTCGGAACCAGGAGGGGGCGTCGACCGTAGAGAAAGGCGGCAGCTTCAAGGAGACGGCGTTGATGGTGTTGGTAGCGGGCAGCGTGGCGTCGGGGGTGGCGGCGGTAGATGGGTCCATTGTCGCTCCGAATGGTCACCAGTGTAGCGATGCTACTATTGGCGAAGAGAAAGAGGTTTTGGTGAGTTCGTCTCCTTTATTGTAAGGTACGAGTGAACTGATTTTACATGCGGCGGAAGCCGATATATATACTACGTGGGCAAGTTACCTGTGGTGCGTAATTAGGTAATTGCACTGGGTTCGGTCGGGTCAAGCAGGGTCGCGCTGGCAGAGAGCGTCAGGTCGTGGACATCAGTCACGTTCCCTGCCACGTGACTTGTCGCGGCTGTACAAGTGTAATGAGAAATAGACATCTGGGAATGGATTCTAAGAGGAGGTTATATAAAGGAGTGATTGTGCCAACAGCATTGTACGGGCCAGAAACATGGATCATGAGAGAGGAAGAGAGAAGGAGTTTGAATGTGTTTGAGATGAAATGTTTGAGAAGTATGATAGGGATTATTAGGCTAGATAGAGTGAGAAATGAGGAGGTGAGGAAGAGAACAGGGGTGGAAAGGGAACTGGGAGATAGGGTTGATGAAAGAGTATTAGGATGGTTTGGACACATGGAAAGAATGAGCGAAGAAAGATTAGTAAAAGAAGTGTGGAGGGCAGAGGTGGAAGGAGTGAATATGAGGGGGCGTCCTAGGATGAGATGGATGGATGGGATGAAAGGAATGTCTGTGGAGGAAGGACGGGAGAGGACAGAAGATAGGGGTGAATACAGAGGGGTTGTGTATAAATGATTCTGTGATGCATGAGGGAGAGTAGGTGGGGGATGGGGTGTGAGGAAGTATGTATGAGAAAAAAATTGATGCAGCCCGAAGGGATTTCTCCCCGTCTTTTCCTTTTCTACATAGGGGGACGGAGAGAGGGGGTCGCCGAATTTATGAAGCGGCCTTGCTGTGGATGTGCTGTGTCTTGCGACACTGCTTCTGACCCAGGGTAATGGACAGGATGCAGGGATGACCCGTCATCCAGGAAGTGCCGAGATGGGAGTGAGGGAGGAGGGTGGAGGGGAGTGGAATGTATGGGAAATGGAATGGGTGGGAGTGGTTCCATGCCTTTTTCTTTTTGGCTACGTATATACATATATATATATATATAACTATAAAGTAATGTCATAACACATTCGTAAAGATTCAACAAAAGCCCACTGTGTTGGATAAGAAGAAATGAAATAAATGAATTCCATATATGAAATAAATGAATTCCATAAATGAAATAAATGAATTCCATATATTTATATATATATATATATATATATATATATATATATATATATATATATATATATATATATATATATATATATCAGACAATCTCCTTGAGAGTGGCGCACGGGATTCGAACCCGCTGCATCTGGACCCAAACTTCCAAGACACCCGCCTTACTCCGCTCGACCATCGACAGTATAAAACCATGAGAACTCATAGTCAATCTGACTATCGAGATTGGGGAGGGCGCTCACTGCACCCCATTCACCCCATTTCACACCATGACCAACCGCACACGTGCGAGGGGTAAGGACCGGAACGAATCCCTTTTACGCTTATCGCCAACTTAACTCTATGAGAAATTCGCTAGGGAACAGCGACATCAATCAGACAATCTCCTTGACGTGCGCCACTGTCAAGGAGATTGTCTGATTGATGTCGCTGTTCACTAGCGAATTTCTCATATATATATATATACATATATATATATATATATATATATATATACACATATACTTCTATAAATATATATGAATATATATATATAATATAAATATATATATATATACATACATATATATATATATATATATATATATATATATATATATATATATGTATTGTATGGGGTGAAGGGGGCTTTGGGGAAGAGGGGAATGTCTGTTGAGGAAGGACGGGAGAGGACAGAAGACAGGGGTGAATGGAGGATAGTTGTATATGGAAAATGTTGTGAGGCATGAGGTGGAATGGACGGGGGGATGGGGGGTGAGGTAGTGTGTGTGAGGAAAATTTTGACGCAGCCGGAATGGATTTCTCCCCGTCCTCTCCTTTATATGGGGGGACGGAGAGGGGGGGTCGCCGATTTAATGAAGCGGCCATCCTGTGGATGTGCTGTGTCTTGTGACACTGCTTCTGACCCAGGGCAGTGGACAGGGTGCAGGAATGACCCGTCATCTAGGAGGTGCTAAGAAGGGAGGGAGGGTGGAGGGGTGTGTAGTGTATTCAGGGATGGAATGGGTGGGAATGGTTTTATGCCTTTTTATTTTTGGCTACCTCCCTAGTAAGGGGGAAAAAGCCTTGGTATATGTATGTGTGTATGTATATATATATATATATATATATACATATATATATACATATATATATATATATACATATATATATATGCGTGTGTGTGTATAATAAAACCACATTTTGTGAATGACGTGTTTTTGTGATTTATTCGCATATATATATATATATATATATATATATAGTTAAACGTATGTATGTATATATATATACATATATATAGTTATATATATGCATATATATACATATATATATATATATGTATATATATGTATGTACATATACAGTATATATACACATACATACAAACATATATATACATATATATAAATATATATATACATATATATATATATATACATATATATATCTATATATATGTATATACATATATATATCTATACATACATATATATTTATATATACATACATATATATGTATATATGTATATGTATATATATATTATATATGTTTATATATATATATACATATATATATATTTATATATATGTATATACATATATATATATATATATATATATATATATATATATATATATAACTATTAAAAATAAACGCTTTCGAAACCGTGCCCAGATGACGATTCAAGTTTTTGTGGACGTGCCCGGTATAAGGGATTTTTCATGTGCGGTTGTACCCCAATCGTGGTCAAGGTTGGACGTTGGACACAATGCCTCTGCCCGTAGCAGCATGGTTGAAAAGACGTAATATGCATTATTGTGTAACCCCCCCCCCTGGGGTTACAAATCACAATCTTCAGTTTCTTCACTTTATTTACACAGTTCACGCACAGTTCTGTACACTATGATACACAGGGCACGTCAGACACCGACGGCTCTTGGACCTCTGCACTCCGTTTTTGTGGGAGGAAGTGCTGAGTTTGTAAAATTCTGAGGTGCTCTTTAGTCACCTTGAAAACAATTTTAATAGGAAAATCCGGCCCTTTACATGATTGTTGTTAGTTCATAAATTATTTCTTATATCCCTTTTTATAGTGTATAATATATCCAGGGGGCAAGGGTTGATTACCACTGTGTTGTCGTGTGTTATTCGGAATTGGCGATTGACCGCATTTATGTGTGCGTTCGTATGTCTGTGTGTGTATCTTGGTTCCGAGTGCTCGATAACTGCTGGGTCAGCTTGTCAGAGCGGATGGTCTGGCGACAGAATGTCTGGGTGATGATTGTGACACCGCTCACATGATTTATGGGAATGGTGATGTGGTTATAGTGATGTATACAATTGGAAGTAGGTTGCGGTTGAAAAGAAAATCAGTAAGATGGAGATCAATATGTTAGCGTCTTTAAAAGGTTTGTTACGGAAAGAGCACCGTGAAAAATTTCCTTCTTTTTACGATGAAAAGGCCCCGTGATAGTGAACCCGCCATGAAAAGGCGACAGCGAGATTTCTGGGCTTGGGTGACAAAACAAAAAAAGATTGACAAATCCACTATTGACAAAGTTCTCAGAGCACAGTTAACAGAAGAACATAAGAAATCCCACCCCGAATATTACGAAAAGTGTAAAAACCGACAATCTACGACATGCGTCGCGGAGCAATCTATACAACAATTCCAACGTATAGTCCTTAGTTTCAACGAGATGTTACGCAATTCACCAACATACGAGTACAGTGATAGTACAATAGATGACCTGGAACAGTATAGCGGGGATATTTCTTCCGAGGTTGTAGAAAATTTCAAGAAGCACTATTACGCAGGCTACAATTTTTTTTGTTGTGGTAATGGTGGAAAAGGACACAGGCAATACCAGTTGTACTACTTAGAGCGTAGGTTCAAGACATTTAAAAGAAACGTCCGAAAAAACGTGTTCGCTAAGAATGTGAGGTGCCAGCAAGAAAAGAAGAGGGAGCAAAGGAAAGTAGAGTTGAGAAGAGACCTGAAAAAGATCCAAAAAGAGAAAAAACGGTTACAAGCGGAAAAGAATGAAGTGGATAATAAGCTGCGGAAAACAATGTTAGAAAAAAATTAAAATAATGAATCGTAATACATCTCCCAACAAAAGAAGCGGCTGGGTGGGTCGGAGTGTTCATCAAAGGAATTGAAGGACTACACAGAGCAGGAAAACCGTGTTCTCACTGAAATGAGGAACCAACGTACAGTAATCGCCAAAAAGAAGACAGCTGAGGAAAGTAATCCGCGTGGGTGTGCGCATGAGAATGTGAAGGGATCGTTACACGAAGCAGACAAAGAAGTGAAACTAAATGATATAGGGGTTTTGGGGGGCAGAAAATTTATGCAATGCGCTGCTGTGGAAAAATGAGCTCCAGACAATATGTAGTAACCAGGGGCAGACGCCACTCACTGTACCAACCGAGATAAAGGATAAGGTACTCAAAGATCTGTACAAGGGAAAGTCGCCGATCTAAACGTTTTTTCAATAATCTAGTGGGGTTGAATAATATGTTCTCATTTACGTCTTTCTCGACTTCCAAAAGATTGTAAAATGCAGCAGAGTCAGTGATGTCTTACAAGATTCAGGGTAGGATATATCATGGGTTGTTCACGTTGGATGCTCAGAAAATAATTCAATCTTCACCGTTTCCAGGGGCGCCGGAACGGAGAAATGATAATTCGTATTTGGACCTATACTTTAATTATGACAGAGACCAACAATTAAATATTGGAACTGCCCGTGTAACACGAAAGCGAAGCGAGCGATCCGCGCAGCGGGTCTTGCCGAAGGCCAAGCACCCCTGGCGTAGCCAGGGCTGGCGTAAGCCAGGTGCTTGTATATATATGTATATATATATATACATATACATACATAAATATGCGTACATATATATATATATATATATATGTATATATATATTATATATATATATATATATATATATGTGTGTGTGTGTGTGTGTGTGTGTGTGTGTGTGTGTGTGTGTATGCGTGTGTATGTATATATGTGTGTGTGTGTTCGTGCGTGTGTGTGTGTGTGTGTGTCTGTATATGTAAGTATGTATGTGTATTTATACACGTGTGTACGTGCATATTTTTCACACATTTTCCAACTTAAGTAATTCGGTTTTAAAGTCGCGGCCACCATCATGATTTCTATAGTCCTCCCGACATCCACTCTTCATTTTGGCGCTTTTCATTGCCTCCGTAGTAAATTACCTCTTCTACCACCGTCTCCTCTATCATTCCATTCTTCTCTTCCATCCTACCTTCCTCATCCTCCACCATCATCTTATCATCTCCACCTCGTCCTCTTCCTCCCCTCTTCCCACTTCTCCTTTTCTTCTCCTTCTGCCCCTCCATCTCCTCCTTTTCTTCTTTTGATATGTTTCATTCTTTAACACACATCCATACATCTGCTTTTCCTTCCTTCAGTATTTCGCTCGGACCCATGCTGATTTTTTTTTCTTTCTTTCTTTCCGCCCTCAACATTAACAGTTCCCTACAAGACCTGAAATCCTCCGCCCACATAAGAACTGAGCTCCCATCCAGGAGGGCAGTAGCTGTTGATTAAGAGTTCAGCACGTGATTCATGACCGTGGGGGTGAATCACACCTTTCTGCGACTTGGCGTACCGCCTGATGCTAGTTCTCGCCTCAGCATCGCCAGACGCTGCCTCAGCCTTTGCCGCCACCACCGACACCTATAAAAACAGTCCACCTGCCTTTGCATCCGTTCCTTGCCGGTGTGTTCCGCCATCCATCCATCCAGCTCGTTTTGTGTCTTTCTTCTCTCTCCCTTTCTCTTTAATAAATTTCCTTGTCATTTGCATTCATTTATTCGTCGCCTGTACCTTCTAATACTCGATTGATCATTTCCATCATTGTGACTATGCTGGACGTATGAAGTCATCGTCAAATATGCTGTCTGCCGCCACTGTTCAATTTCACCTTGCAAGTAAGCAGTTGTGTAGCTGGGATATATATATATATAAAACATATTTCTTAAACAACTAATAGAAATATATCTGCTCAGAGCACATCCCATGCATCGTTCTGGGCGCTAACCACCGCTCAATGGTACCGGGTCCGCGCTTCGTTTCCTCTCCCACAAGAACATCCGCAGACTTACAGCCCTACCTTTGTTCTTAAAATCACTGGCAATATAGGCCTGAGTGATCTTGTTCCCCTTCACAGTTATCCAATCCTTGATCACCCTTTTCTAAAACAGTACTACCTCCATTGTATTTCACTTCTATGTACTTTTTGTAATATACGAAGGAGGGGGGTTGAGGGCGTTCGTCATCTCCTCCACTAGCACTTTCCAGACTGAGGGGAGGGGAATTCCTTCCATGGATGTAAATACAAGGAGTCCAGGGATGAGGTGAAAGGGAGTCGGGGGATTTCTCCTGAGGCACTGGTGAGCAAGTAACAGGGTTATCCGCCATCTCTAGATCTCTAAAGAAAGGAAATTTTTATGCTACATTTGTTTATGGCGTCGTTTTTGTTTTGATTATTTGCTCCCTGCTCACTTGGAGGGTAATGTTGGAGAAGAGAGACCCGGAGGTTGGAACTAGTTGGAGGAAGTACGGGGTCAGGAATTTGCCAAGAAACGACAGTACAAAGGTTCCGAGCCACCGATATATATACCGCGTGGGTAGTCACCCGTAGTGCGTAATTATATGATTGCACTGGATTAGGTTAAGTCGGGTCAAGCAGGTTCGCACTGTCATAGGCAGGTGTGTGTGTGGCTAGCGCAGTCTGCACGTGAGAATTTAGTGGGCGTAGTGTCGAGGTGTGCCCTTTGTAGGCGGTCGATGGAGACTCATTCTGGCTTGCCGGAAATAGAGATGCAGAAGGTCTTGTCCTTCCGTTCAAGGACAAGATGGGGCCAATGTAGAGGCGAATGAGCGGTGATGTGTGAGCTTCCGTCCTCAGGAAGACGTGCTTTGAGGTGTGGAGGTGCTATGGGAGGTATTTTTTGACCTCCCGGTGATGTGTCGGCACACCTGAGGCAAATTTGCCGACGTGCGTCGTATCTGCTGTAGGCCCTCTGGAGAATCCTCTGGAGGGAAGAATTCTGCGGGAACGACAATGGGTTGGTCGAGGACCATCTCTGCTGGAGATACGTTGAGGTCGTCCTTGATGGCTGTCCGGTAGTTCGGATAGCCAGGAGTCGTTGTTGCAACGTGCCATAAGAGATGCCTTGAATGAGTGGTGGGTTCTTGTAGGAGGTAGTGTGGTGGGCTGTAGTACCCAGGCGTTCAGCGAGGAACTGCCACAGCCACGACGTGAAGCAAATTCCTCGGTCGGAGGTGACGCGCT
>NC_134799.1:49168702-49171202 GCF_046742065.1 Oratosquilla oratoria
GAGTACCGAACAGCCTGAACTAAGGTGAATATCATCTTTGAAGAAGAAGAAAAAGAAGAAGAAGAAGATGATGAAGAAGAAGAAGAAGAAGAAGAAGAAGAAGAAGAAGAAGAAGAAGAAGAAGAAGAAGAAGAAGAAGAAGAAGAAGAAGAAGAAGAAGAAGAAGAAGAAGAAGAAAAGGAGGTTCATTGCCTTGAATAGCCTAGGTCAGTAGTAATCATCGGTAGCCGTCAGGACTGAGCTGGGCTTTCGAAATCAAAATTTGCGCCAAGAGAAACACGCAGTACAGTGTCTATGAACGTAAATTCTTAAGATGTCAGTCCCTCCAGCGACGGAACAAAGACGCTGCATATGATGTAAAACAGGGGTGTAAAATACCCGGCCCAAGGGCTACATGCGGCCCGCCACGCTCCTATGTGCGGCCCACAGCACATTGCTGCTCCAGTCTTACAGTCGGCTTGCCTCATGATTAATTAATTAGGCTTTTTTTCTTTCAAAATTATCATTTATAATTATAAATAACATGTTTTATTAATTTCTTATTTATATTTTTTTTTAGGCAGACATATTGATCATGTTTAAAACAATGGTCGTTTCGTCGCGTCAACTCCTTACTGTCCGTACGTGAACGTGATGCGGCAGGCTCTTGCTTCAACCGGTCTTCGAGTACGAGCACTAGTCGTCTTTTGTCCCTCGAGTCAGTTGGACTGTTGGAACGTTACGTATATACACTATATTTTATACAGAATTACTTTGAATCTCTTCATCATGTTTTTAAAGATAAGAACTATTAATGAAAACATCGTGTGGTGCAGAAAAAGTGATTTTTTTTTTCTGAAGTAAATGGAAAACGAAATTGTTTGATTTGTAAACAAAATGTAGCTGTGGAAAAAGGAATATAACATTTGCAGGCATTACGCAAGTACTCATGTTTTGAAGTATGATGAATATAGTGGAAAGTTGCGTGAAGGAAAATTTAGGGAGTTAGAACAGTCACTCAGAAAGCAACAGTCAGTCTTTAAACGTGTTCATTAAGCCAGTGAAAGTCTAGTTCGGGCAAGTTATTGGATTGCGCAATAAAAAGATGTGTCTTCAAGGCCTTTTTCAGAGAGGAATTTTATAACGAAATGTATTTTATTGGCCACAGAAGATATTTACCCTGAAAAACGTCAAGCATTTGCAAACATAAGCCTCTCAAGAAATATAGTTTTAGATAGAATTAATGAATTATCAGAAAATCTTAACAATTATCTCAAAGAAAAAGTTTTTAAATTTATAGCCTTTTCTATAGCAATTGATGAAAGTACAGATGTAACTGACACGGCATAACTTGCAGTTTTCACACGTAGTGTAAATGAAAACATGCAGGTAACGGACGAATTTGTTGAACTAGTACCAGTGAAGGAACAACAGCGAGGGATGATATGTTTCTGAATTTGGTAGATGCACTTGATAAAATAGGTGTTAACTGGATGAAAACTGTGAGACTGGCTATAGATGGAGCACATCAAATGGTTGGTAGAAAAGCCAGTATGGCAACTAAGTTAAAGAAAAAACTACTAGCTGTGAGCTCAAACCATCAAATTTACAGTGTTCATTTATACAATGAACAATGTAAATTTCACAGATAAGCGCTTTGCAGTGAGACATTAAAGATAAACCATGTCATGTATGTTTTTATTATGTCAGTGAACTTCAATCGTGCGCGAAGTCTGAACCACAGATGGTTCACAGCTTATTGGAAGAAATTCACACTCACTGGCGGACTCTGGCATATTACACTGATGCTCGGTAGTTAAGCCGAGGAGTCCTGCTGAAGCGCTTTTATGAATTGAAAATGAAATACAGAAGTTTATGCATGAGGAAGTAAGGGATGTGCAGAAACTAAAATACAAAGAATGGATTCAAAATCTAGCTTTCATGGTAGATATGACAGAACACTTGCATTACCTGAATACAAGTCTGCAAGGTCGCAATAAATTAGTGATATATTTACATGAATCTATAGCTGGCTTTTTGAACGCCAAGTAGCAGTAGGTAATACTGCGCATTTTCCAACTCTGAAGTCCCTGCAAGACGCAGTTGAGTTTCATGGTGATATCAACACCAACAGGTATTGCAACAAAATTTCCAATCTAGTGAGCGAATTTGGAGAAAGACTTTCAGACTCTAAAATTCTCCATAATGGTTTTTCTGTTTTCAGCAACCCTTTCGTTATTAGTGCTGATAAGGTGCCAGAACAGTTTCAATTAGAACTAATTGAGCTCCATTGTAATTCTGTGATGTGGAATAAGTTTTCAACTGTTGATATTGGCACATTTTATCAGTGTGTTGGGCCGACATATCCCCGAATTAAATGTTTGGCCTCAAGGATGATGTCAATGTTCGGCAGTACCTACTCCTATGTCTATGAACAACTCTTTTCTATGGTGAACTTGAACAAATCTTGACGTAGGTCTCAACTTACTGATGAACCTCTCAACTCAACAATGAAGGTAGC
>NC_134799.1:49178702-49201202 GCF_046742065.1 Oratosquilla oratoria
GCATGATTGCAGCTTCCAACTAGTTGAACATCCGCCCTATTAACCTGATTTGGGTACCTCAGGCTAATATCTATTTCCCAAGATGAAAATAGAGCTCAGCAGTCAACATTTTGTCACATATAATGACGTCATTGATGCCGTAGAGGTGTATTTAAAGGACCAAGACTGAAGCTTCTACGAAGAGGGGATCCGCAAACCCCACGACCATTGGAATAAGTGAATAAACTTGCAAAGGGATTACGTTGAAAAATAAATGTATCAATTTATCATGAAATAACTTTTTGTATCTCAAGCAACAAATTTCTCAATCACCCCAAGTTTTGAAGTCATCTCATCATCCAACGTTGTTCATACGTATGCCCAACATACACCATACATTCGGCTTCGAAGCATGACCATGAATTGTCAAGTCACGCCCTCCTCGACTATATAAAGGTGACCGGCTCCGAGCAGACCCTCTCTTATATACTACACCCCCCCCTTATGGACTTCACCTTCCTGTTCTCACCCCTTCGATGCTCTTGATCGTTACACCACGTGTGAATTTGCAAGTATCTGTGTAAACCATTATCTTGGACTTAAGTTTTATTATTTGTTGTATGTATTTAGTTAGGAATGCATATTTGTTAGATCTCTCAGTGTACTGTGAGTTGTATGTATTTAAATGTAAAACGGTAAACCTTTATTTTTCTTTTGTCATAAATATAGATTGTTTAAGTTTCGTGCAGACTTCCATATTAACCAACCTTCCTTATAACCTTGCTTACAACCCTATCTTATATGAGCTGCTAATCGGAACGTACCATAATCTACCTGTAATCTCTATACGTTCCACTTTGTTACGGGTTTGCTCCAGAACTTGAATTCGTCTTACCCCTTGACTCAAAATTAATTACATACAGTCCATCAACTTAGGCCAAACCTAGGAAGCCTATGACAATATATCTATCTATCTATGTATATACATACATACATACATACATATATATATATATATATATGTATATGTATATGAAATATATATGTATATGTATATGTATATATATATATATATATATATATATATATATATATATATATATATATATATATATATTGGTGAAGCGTGGCAGGAGATTCTCTCTGAGGCATATTCTGTTAAAAACGACAGCAAAAGAATTATTAATTAGTTTTTTCCGTGAGCTCTCAAGCTTGCGAAAAGTAGATTTTTGGTAGGGGGAAAGGGAGTAAATAAAATTTCCAAAATTCATAGGAAACACAAAAGTTAAAACAAACACAAAAGTACAGTACACAATAAACACAATACAAGAAAAGGATACAAGAAATACAGCAAAAAACAAAATACAAGCACAACAAAATAGATATCAAGACGTTTCGCAGATCTTTCTGCATCCTCAGTTGAAGTGAAAAAGAGGACCCACAGCGCTTGGCTATCTTGGAAGCCATCTGGATAAAGGAGCTGCAACCTGCCATTAATAGGCAGGTAAATGACTTCGCCCTCCTCCCTAGCATGAAACCTGTTCGGAGGAGCCAGATGGACAATCCCAAGACATCGGGGTCTCCTCCACAGAGGCTCCCCATTCCCCGCGAAAGGGAAGAACTTCCTACCATACGTCGTTCCAAAAGACTGAGAAGCAGATTGGCGCCGAACCCGGGAGTGACCTCCCCGAGTACCATTTCCGCAAATTTGTGATCTCTCCCAGTGTTCGTGGTCCTGCGTGTGAATTCCCCCAGTTGCAACACGGTGAGTTCTCCCCGTGCTTCCCAATTCATTTTATATATGCTCCCTTTCCTTTTTTTTCACTTCAACTGAGGATGCAGAAAGATCTGCGAAACGTCTTGATATCTATTTTGTTGTGCTTGTATTTTGTTTTTTTTTGCTGTATTTCTTGAATCCTTTTCTTGTATTGTGTTTATTGTGCACTGTACTTTTGTGTTTGTTTTAACTTTTGTGTTTCCTATGAATTTTGGAAATTTGATTTACTCCCTTTCCCCCTACCAAAAATCTACTTTTCGCAAGCTTGAGAGCTCACGGAAAAAACTAATTAATAATTCTTTTGCTGTCGTTTTTAACAGAATATATATATATATATATGTACATATGTATGTATATATGTATACACACACACACACACACACACACACACACACACACACACACACACATACACACACAAATACACGCATATGCACACACATACACACATACACACACACATACACACACACACACACACACACACACACACACACACACACACACACACACACACACACACACACACACACACACACACACACACTTGGATACACACATATGTATATATCATGTACAAATTTGAGAAGTAGGAAATTGGTCATGCATGACTTTGATGCTTGACGGATATACTTCGAAATCACACATGTTTGTCCCAACTGTGAGATGGAGGGGTGCAATAATGTCATTGGCAATTAAAATGCAAGTGTGACCTTTCTCTGGCGAGTTGATGGCTGAAAGGTGGGAGATGCAATTGACACTGCAAGTTTCTTTCATACAGAGTACATCGGTGTCTTGTGCTTGAAAACTCGTATGTGTATATTTGTATACTCACAAAGGAAGTGTCTTAGGGCTAATAAGCACTGCATGAGTGTGTTTGAATTTAGATAACACTTCTGAGACTGGGGTGGATTTGGTGATGAATTCTTCTAAGAGGAGCAAGATATTTTTATCAGGCGGCATTTAATGGTTATTTATTTCTTTGTTTTGCTGATTTGGACATGCGGGGGGACGTAGTACGTCTGATACGTTTGGAACGCATGTCCACAGCTGTCAGTAAAGTAGCTTTAGAGTCCTAGGAAGGGGTTGTATTGGTTGAGCACTGGGGGCTCTGTTGTATGAAGTTGGTGGAACAATTTGTACTAGCAGCTGGTAAATCGTCGTGTGATGAAGCGGATTGAATTTGAAGGAAGTACAAGTAACTGGCGCTGGGTAATGGTCTACTTTATGAGAAGTTGTTGATGGCAATGTAGGGAGGAAATGGCTTGCATAAATGATACAATTTTGATCAAGGTAAATGAATGTCAGCTACGTAGGCGTAACTGGAATGGATAGGTAATCATCTTTGAAGCTAATGTCTAGGGAGAATTTACCAACTATCGGGAATGGTACACTATCTACATTGCAGAGGTTGACGTCGGGGTGGTTCCAAAATGGTGACACGTTTAGTTGCCGTGCGGAATTTATGGAAATTATGTGTTGACATTACGTTGACTGGGGAACCCGTATCGAGAAAGATTGCCATTTTGGTGCTGCTAGACGTGGCATTGAATGTTAAGGAATATGAAACTATGTCTGGGATATCCAAAGTATGTACAGATAGGGTTGATTAGGGGAATTTCCGTCTATGGAGCAACTGTCATCGGTGTGTACTGAATCTTAGTGTTCTGTAGTCAAAAAGGAGAAATGTTACGTGCATGCCTTGCGAGAGAGTGATATGGAGAGTTTGGTCTGTGTTGTTTCCGTGCTAACAGCACACAGCAACGATCACTCGTGTGGAAACACGTAACGTGGTAATCGCAGTGTCGGTTTGATTGCGAGGGGTTTCTGTGGAGACACGTGTTTGCGAGGTGCCCTGGTTTGTGGCAGTATATATAAACCAGTTGAGTTGTTGATTGAAAGCGTTGGCGTGATCAATGTCGAGTGCAAAATGTAGGTCTTGATCTCGTGTCATGTGATGAGGGGGACCGTGTGACCTGGGCTATATGTGGGTGGGTGCAATGGGTACTGACTGGGTTTGGATCTGGGTGATAGCTTTGTCCGTGTCAGATAATTTCCTCTAGAATTCGCATAGTGTGATACTTGGTGTGAATGGAATAGTACCAGCTTTCTGGAGTGTGTCTGGGTATAATTGGGAGAGTAGTCAAAAATATGCTATGAGTACGACTAGGTGTTCCAATAAAATCTTGTCGTCTGAGACCCAGTCTGAGTTTTTAGGCTTTCTCGATTTTCATTCTTAAAAGTTGAAGCAATTTTGACATTTTTTTCTATGGTGTGGTGTGGACCATTATTGTAAGTTCTTGCCAAAAGGTGTGTGTGTTGGGGGGGGGGGAGTGATCCAAGTGGCTCAAATGATGTAAAGGACTTTTTAAAGTGCTCTACTAAATCATGATAAGATTAAGTTTCCTCAAATAGATCAGACTGAATGACGTCACCAGCTAATGTGTTATTCTTATCTATTCTGGATGTTAGAATGTATATTTTACCTTGTCGTCTGTGATGTTCCTTCGTGTTATCTTTGATTCAATCTCGAAGAGGAAATTGTGTACAGCGATGCTCTTGCCGTTAAAGAGAGGCAATGTAGTACCATGCTTAACTACGGTGATAAGATTTTGCGTTGTCATGATGTTTTGAGTAGCAGGTGAATTTTCCGAAGACTTGTTAGCAGAAGGGAGGGTACATGTCTGGTGTATTGGAAGTGAGCGTAGAGCGACTGCGTGTACAGGGTTGGTATGTCCAGTCAGAAAGATAGTTGGACTAAACTGATAAACACACACACACACACACAAACACACACACACACACACACACACACACACACACACACACACACACACACACACACACACACACACACACACACACACACACACACACACACACACACACACACACACACACACACACACACACACACACACACACACACACACACACACACACACACACACACACACAGGCCGTAATGCCTCTTAGGTGATATAGGGAACAGTAAGATATCTACTTATCCAGGATGATGTAGGATTTTGGCTCTATGAATGAGGTTGTGGTGGGACAATTCGATGGGAAGAGTGTGGTTTTATGAATGAGGACGCAGTTGGACGATTTGGTGGAAAGATGTACTGCTGTAAACAGGGAAAAAGCTAGTACACTGTACTGGGCGTGTGAGTTATAGATATAATATAGCCAAGAAAATATGAACATGCAAATACACAAAAATTAAGATGTCAAAGAAGAGACTGGTATTTAAGTGGATTTGAAGGTCGCACTCGTACGAAGACTAAGACGATGCTGGTGCAAAGCTAGATGCGGGGGGTGGAAAAAGAAGTCGTCGCGGTGGCGTAGAGAAGGCGGAGGATGTCCGACTCGTGGGAGAAATGCAGTGAAGATAGATTTATTCGTAGTAGCCAGCTGGACGATGTAGCGAAAAGGGATTGCCTCCTAGGCGACAAGAATGTTGGTAGGAATGGTGTAAGAGTTTGTTGCTTTGATTTTTCTGTAGAAGTAATGCAGCGAAGATGAATTTTCTCGTAGTGGGCAACTGGACGAGGTAGCGAAGAGCGTTGGGTCGTAGTATGATGTTGACGATCCAGCAAAGAGCGTTGGCTCGTAAGCATTATGCTTGACGCAGCTCTGCGTAGAGTTGGGGAGTAGCTATATTGGACCGGAATGTAGATCTCTGATTTATCATCTCAGCACGTGGAATCCTTTAATTCGTAACCGCTGCCCCCAGAATCTAGAGTTGTTGCTTCGGGGGAATGTTGTGTTGAAATTCGAGTCCGTAACCACTGCCGCCAGAATGTTGAGTTGTTTCTTCGGATAGACCGTTTGCCACCAGAATGTAGATTTGTTTGTCGTCTACACTGGGTTTGGAGGCGTTGAGACAAACAAAGTTGTGGTTTGTTTTCTTTAATCTCTCTGTCTAGACTGATCAACATCTCAAATCATTGTACAGGAAAACACTGGCGGTTGTTAATGGCGCTATTTTACATATAAATTCAAATTATGGCTGTTGTAAAATGAAAATGTTATATACAATCCATTCTCTACTATCTACTGCTTGATATACTTCTACAATGGACAGTACATGAAATGAGTATGGACACTCAGTATTTATCCATAGGTTTTATATAAATACAAGCATGGAACACGTAGAAAATTATATCGGTTGTATGACGACTTGTAGTTGGCACTGGCGGCTACAGGTGTCATTTTGCGCTCGGCCGCGAGTGAGCCCGACACAATAGGAGGTCCAGCGGGAGCTTCTGGAGATGTCGTGATCTGTTGTGGTATAGCAAAAATGCGTGCGTTTGCACGCTGGACACCTAAGAGATTGAATATTTCATTAATTCATCTTACAACATATATATGTGTATGTCTATGTATGTGTATATGTACACATATAGGTATATGTATAGGTATATGCATATATATATGTGTATATGTAGGTATATGTATATGTAAAAAAAGAAAACTAAAGAAGCAGAGCACTTTCGTATAATACATATTCATATGTACTTTTTGCACTGAAGGTGTTATATACGAAAGCGCTCTGCTTCTTTAGTTACTTTTTTCCAAGTGGTCTACGTTGCATATGTATCTGTATATACATATATATACATATGTATATTTACATGTATATATATACATATATAATATATATATATATATATATATATATATATATATGTGTGTGTGTGTGTGTGTGTGTGTGTGTGTGTGTGTGTGTGTGTGTGTGTGTGTGTGTGTGTGTGTGTGTGTGTGTGTGTGTGTGTGTGTGTGTGTGTGTGTGTGTGTGTGTGTGTGTGTGTGTGTGTGTGTGTGTGTGTGTGTGTGTACATACTGTGCAAGTCCTGTGTTCGAGTCCGGGGACAACTGTCGGGATTATTTGATTGACATCGTCGTCATTGGCGATTCTATTCAGGTATTACAACGACGAAAGTCTATCAAGGATATGTACCAGCTTAACCACTAGCTACAAGTGGGCTTGCTTCTTCGTAAAATTGAGATTAGGACGGCAGTTAGCAGTCGAATCAAATCCTGCGGGAATTAGATTAACCCCGAGGTTGAAGAATTTTATAGTCTCATTGGCGTAGTCGGTAGAAGCATAAACCTTCCACTGTGCAAGTCCTGGGTTCGAGTCCAGGGACAACTGTCGGAATTATTTGATTGACATCGTCGACATTGGCGATTCCGTTAAGGTATATATGTATGTGTATGCATACATACATATATACATATACATATACATATACATATACATATGCATATACATATATATATATATATATATAGCACAGCGTAATGTAATAGCACATTGGTAAAATGAAACTTGTTAACCCACTGTCGGAGAAAAGAAATCAGAAATACTAATTATCTGTATATTTCGACCACTGACTGTGGTCCTCTTCAGCAGAATGATACAAAGAATAGAGTTAACAAGTATAAATATGGACAGGGAGAGAACAATTAGGAGACGCGGGCAAGGGGACTCAAGTTACTTGGGAAAAGGCTGAAATTATTTATAAATCCCAGTGTAGTTTTCGAGGAAAAATGATTGAATCCTCTCTCATTAAACACCTACCCAATTTTAATTTATCGAAAGGTCAATGATCACCAGACTGGATCACATGGATGGCAGCAAACAAATTGATTATGAAAGCGGCAGGACAGATTCCCACATACCAACCCCAAGTAACTTGAGTCCCCTTGCCCGCGTCTCCTAATTGTTCTTTCCCTGTCCATATTTATACTTGTTAACTCTATTCTTTGTATCATTCTGCTGAAGAGGACCACAGTCAGTGGTCGAAATATACATATAATTAGTATTTCTGATTGCTTTTCTCCCACAGTGGGTTAACAAGTTACATATATATATATATATATATAAATATATATATATATATATATATATATATATATATATATATATATATATATGTGTGTGTGTGTGTGTGTGTGTAATGAACCCACTTGGAAAATTAAATGAAAGGTGACCGAAAGTTTTCGTCTGTCTAAGACATTTTCAGAGGTACAAAATAAGGAAAGAATGACACTATATATACAAATGAAGAATATTAAGGGGAATTAGGACAGGTCCATTGTGATCTTACTCGCTCAACACTGCCGGATATTTGACCCGACCACTGTCAACAATTTTGTTTGTTATAAAATTGTCTAATTTATAAATTCCCATACTCATATTCATGTTGTTCTCAAATGAAGCTTTAATATAACATGGTTCTATGATATTTCTTTCCTTAATGTCCTTACCTAAGATAATTTTCTTTATTTCATCCCAATCAATGCAATGATTAAGTCCCTTAAATTCACAAAATACCCACTTGAAACTTGACCTGTTCTGATGTTATATCTATGTTGGTTTATTCTTAGTTTTAAATCCTTGCCTGTTTGTCCAATATAATTAAAGTTACAATTTTTGCAGAGGATACTATAAACACAGCCTTTACTAGAAGCAGGTGAATTTTTAATCAACCGGCTTTTAACAGTGTTGAAGTGTCTGAGAAGTATGATGGGGTTACTAGGCTAGATAGAGTGAGAAATGAAGAGGTGAGGAGGAGAACAGGGGTGGAAAGGGAGCTGGGAGATAGGGTTGATGAAAGAGTATTAGGATGGTTTGGACACATGGAAAGAATGAGTGAAGAAAGACTAGTAAAGGAGGTATGGAAGGCAGATGTGGAGGGAGCGAACATGAGGGGACGTCCTAGGATGAGATGGATGGATGGGGTGAAGGGGGCTTTGGGGAAGAGGGGAATGTCTGTTGAGGAAGGAAGGGAGAGGACAGAAGACAGGGGTGAATGGAAAATGGTTGTATATGGAAGATGTTGTGATGCATGAGGTGGAATGGACGGGGGGATGGGGGGTGAGGTAGTGTGTGTGAGCAAAATTTTGACGCAGCCCGAAGGGATTTCTCCCCGTCCTCTCCTTTATATGGGGGGACGGAGAGGGGGGGGGTCGCCGATTTAATGAAGCGGCCTTGCTGTGGATGTGCTGTGGACAGGGTGCAAGGATGACCCGTCATCTAGGAGGTGCTAAGATGGGAGGGAGGGTGGAGGGGTGTGGAGTGTTTTCGGGGATAGAATGGGTGGGAATGATTTTATGCCTTTTCCTTTTTGGCTACCTCCCTAGTAAGGGGGAAAAAGCCTTGGTATATGTATGATGTTATTTTTGAAGACAACTTGAACATCAAATTGATTAAAAGTATGAGTTAAACTGACTAGATTCTGATGAAGAGGGAAAATTAAAATATTCTTAAAACTGAATTGCTGTTTATAAGTAAGAAATAAAAATATTTCTTAGCTGTGTTTATAGCTAAGTTAATTGTTTTGGATATTTCAATTTATTACTAATGTCATAAATGATTTCAAGTTCTTGGTCTAAAAATTTTGGGCAACAAACCCTAATGGCCCTTAGAAACATGGAAGTGAATAATGACACTTTAGTCTTAAGGTGGTGGTAAGAATAATAATGAATATAAGAAAGGATATTGGTAAGATTTCTGTAAATATCTAATTTAAACTTATCTTCAAACTTATAAATCATAACATTAAAAAAAGCCAGACTATTGTTCTTTTCAATTTCTTTGATAAGTTTAATTGATGATATCAAATTATTTAACTTTAATAAAAAAAAATTCTAAAGGTTAGTCAATAGGCCACATGCTCAATATATCAACATATCTATGCCAAATGTCTTTCCTAGGAATTTTTTTAGGGAAAATATCTCTTTAAAAAAGTTCCATATACAAGTTGCTTAAAACAGGAGATAGAGATTCCCCATTTTCATTCCAAACTTTTGCATATAGAATTTACCATTGAATTCAAATTTTGAATCTAACACACATAACTTAATGAGACTGATTATTGTGTGGAGCGGTAGAGGCATATCATATTTCTTCCATTCATCTTCTAAATATATTAACAAATCTAAAACAGAAACTCAAGTAAATAGACTAGTGACATCAAAACTAACAAGATTAAAATCAAAGGAGGGATTTTGTCCAGATAGCTTTTCGATGAGATCAATTTTTTTTTCTTTTTATATGAGAATGAGAAGTAGTACCAACAAGTGGACTTAGTAGCGACACCAACCATTTAGATAATTTAAGTACAAGAACAAATAGAGCAAATGATTGGTCTAGCTGGATTACTGGTTTTGTGAGTTTTAATTAAACCGTACATATAAGGTAATGACGGTGGCAACGGTACAAGTTGCTCAATAAGTACATTGTTTCCAACTAGCAAGTTCTTATTTTTTATTGAATTCACTGTGAACTGTTTCTAATGGGTTTTTGTTTAACTTCACATACGTTTCTTCATCACTTAATAATGTGTCAATTTTTTCTATATAATAATTTTTGTTAATAATTACTACGCAATTGCTTTTGTCTGCCTTTGTTATATGTGAGTCCTTTTCTTTCTTTAAGGAGTTTATTGCTGTAACAAACCTTTTTGGACAACTTGGATAACTTGTCACAGTCAATGCATTATATACAAAACCTTTACAGACATTAATATCTTGTACTGGGACATTACTGTATTTTTCTAGATTGCAGAAACCTTTGGTAATATCAACATAGTTGACATGTTGATAGCAAATTTTAATCCATATCCTAAGGCACATTTTGTATCAAAACTTAAAGGCTTATCAGAAAGATTAAGAATAAAATCAGAATTAGCATGCTTGTTCCAATCACTATCAATTATTAGTCGGTTCAATTTCTTTTCTAGTTTAAGTTCTAATTTCTTACATTCCTTTCTTAATGTGCCATATACATAGTCTAACAGTTTACCTTTCCACTCCTCAGGAATTGCTTTATGAAATACACTTTTCTTTTCACTAGTAACTTTAAAAGAACCACTCACTTCGATCTTCATAATGTCAATGCGTTTCTGTAGTATAATCCTTTCAAATTCTTCAAATGGTTTTTGCCGCAGTTTCACTAATCTCTTGGTAAGTAACGATCTTGGCATTACTTGTTCTTCCAAACAGTTCTTCAAAAATCTGAAGCGAAGTTTCAATTTATGTGACTTTATAAGTGAAGAGCACAATGAAGTGACAATAGGTTTAAGTCCAGGAGAGAATAAAGAAAATTCTTAGAGATGGCGTGTGGTATCCATTATGCGAATAAATCACAAAAACACGTGATTCACAAAAAAATGTGTAATAAAACCATTTGGAAAATAAAATGAAAAGTGACCGAACGTTTTCGTCTATTTAAGACATTTTCAAAGGTACAGAGTAAGGAAAGAGTGACAATATATATACAAATGAAATAAATTAGGGGGAATTAGGACAGGTCCATTGTGACCTTACTCGCTCAACACTGCCGGACATTTGACCCGGCTACTGTCAACAATTTTGTTTGTTATAAAGTTGTCTAATTTATATATTCCCATACTCATATTCATGTTGTTCTCAAGAGGAGCTTTAATATAACATGATTCTATGATATTTCTCTCCTTAATGAAAATTATAAATCTTCTCCCAGGTGTTCTCAATTCTCATAACTGTAGATCTTGCGTGACTAACTTACTCGAATTCTACAACACAGTTATCTCGAATTATGACAAAAGAAACCATATAGATTTAGTATATCTAGACTTTGCAAAAGCTTTTGATACCGTCCCACACGAAAGACTACTTACTAAATTAGCTTTGCATGGAATAAGTGGTAGCCTATTAGGTTGGACTAGTAATTGGTTGAATGGTCGAACACATAGAATTGTTTTAAATGGAAAAACTTCTGGATGGAAAAGTGTTGCAAGTGGAGTTCCTCAGGGTTCCGTTCTTGGGCCACTTCTATTCATAGTATATATAAATGATATAGACCATGGACTAAAATCTACTGTTTCCAAATTTGCTGATGATACAAAACTGTGCGGAGTGGCAAATGATCACTCAAACCAATTAGATATTCAAGAAGATTTAGATCAATTACAGCAATGGTCTGAAAAGTGGCTAATGAAATTTAACACAAGTAAATGCAAGGTAATGCACATAGGTAAAAATAACAGTAAGTACGATTACAAGTTATTTGGAAATTCGTTAACAAAAGTGGATAGTGAAAAAGATCTCGGCGTAATTATCAGTAACGACCTCAAATCATCCAAGCAGTGTATTTCAGCCTCTGAGAAAGCAAATAAGATTCTAGGACTGATTGCGCGATCTTTTGATTTCAAAAGTCCATCACTCATTAACAAGCTATATAAATCGTTAGTTCGTCCACATTTGGAATATGCTGTTTCCGTATGGTCACCGAATCTCATTAAAGACATTGACAGACTGGAAAAAGTACAACGGCGAGCCACAAAACTGATTCCAAATATCAAAAATAAATCATACGAAAATCGACTAAAACATATTAATCTGTTTTCCCTAAAAAAGCGTAGACTCAGAGGTGACTTGATACAGGTCTTTAAAATTCTAAAGGGAATTGACAACATCAAAAGTGACCAAATTTTTACATTGAATGAGAATCAGACAAGAAACAATGGTCTCAAACTGTCCGGAAATAGATTAAATTTGGAAGTAGGTAGAAACAACTTTGCCAACCGTGTAGTTAATGAATGGAATAAACTTCCTGTACAGGTAGTGCAATGTAGTTCAGTTCGAAGCTTTAAGAATCATTTAGATAAATACCTAAGTAAGATGCTGTAATGATTATAATTTATCTTATATTATTTGTTTTTGTTTTGTTATCATTTGTCTGTCTGATTTTCATTTATTATTAGTTATATGTCAATTTATTATTATTTACTATTTACCTGTTTGTTTATTATTTAACTATACCTATGCATTTATTTATGTATTTTATTTGTTATTTACATTATCATAGTTTTTATTTATTATCTTATTATTAATATGATTTTTTTTCGCATCCGACCTAGATATGGATCAAAAGGTCTCCTGTCGGCATGCTCCGCCTTTGTAATCCTTTGTAATCTTGCTTCAGGAAAATGGGCAAAAACAAGTTGTCGGAATTCAATTTTTTAAATAACGTTTTGACTACTAGGGATCATCTTCAGAATAATGAAAATCATTATATTCTTAAAATATTATATGATACAGTTTATTGTTGAGAATCATACATTGAAAACACTTGCTTATATTGGCGGCTAGGGAACTATGAAACCTGAACCTCTGAGATCGTCTCAAAGTTGGGACGTCATGCTAAAGGGTTGGGGGAGGGGAGGGGAAGAGGGTGGAAGTGGGTGTTGAGTCCCGGGAGCTCTGCTTCTAATCATAGTAGATAAATTTCACAGGTGGCTGTAGTCATATCAAATTGTATATTTATGACTGGAGCTCGTTTCCTTACATAGGATTCTAAAATGTTTAAATTCTTAATTTTGCTACATTGTACGACTATCCTGATATTATCAATAATAGTCTCTCTGTCTACCCCGGCCCTGTGGTATTGCAAATGATGTTGCTTTATTGCCTCTCGTTGCAAATGTAGAGACATATGACCAATGTGCGTAGAATAAAGGGTTTCCCATAAATTCAACAATATTCAGTTAATTTTTTAGACAAAATCTCACAGTTGCCTGACAGATTGTTCTTCAGTACAAGAGACTTATATATATTATATATATTGTTATGCCATAAACTCAAAAAATAAATAATTTAGTCAAAGTTAATTTAAGGACTCCAAAATGGCATAAACAAGGCCAAATAAAGCAATTATGCAAGTGAGAGAACTAGAGCCCCGTGGGGATAAATAATTCATCTAGAGAGAATTTCCTTTTCCATAAAAGTACCTCTCAGTTGGAAAGAGTGAAAGATGATTAGATTTTAAGAATATAATTACAAAATACAGTAGAATGTATAGTCTAACATAAGTAACCATCATCACATAAGTTTAAATTTACAAAATAAAGCAGCTGTACCAGGCAGTCCAACTTGAAACAAGCCACATGTGTAGAAACAGTTTGTTTATACATGACAGTATTTCAATGATTAGTTAGAAAATATATTACTAATGTAGTTCCCCAGAACAGAAAAGCATAGCATTGCAATATCATCTCTAAATGCACTGGAACTTTATAAGTTGTACATAGATAACCAACCCTTAGAACCACCGGGGTCAGACTCCAGGCATTCCAACCATTCCCCCTCAATTCCTCCTCCAAACATACTCAACCAACATGACTACAACAACACGACATCGCGTAAGCATCCACATGAAATTTTACCACAGAAATAATATCACGTAATGGGTATTCATTTTACATTTAACATAATTGATTTATCCTAGAGCCAATGCATTTGAGACATTGATCATTACTAATGCCAGAATATACGCTACATATGAAATTCACGAAACTCGTTCGAAGCGCAGTCGACGCTGCTTTCGAATGAAACCACCCAACAACGGGATTACATATAAAATATGGAAAATGTACTCCCTCATAACAGTATACATATTGTTACGGGCTTGCTTAAAATGTGCCGAAGTACTCCAGGACTCGGGAGTAGTAGCCAGGTCTATAAGGGGTGGAAACTGATAGTTTACGAAGTCACAAAGCAGCCGTAACAAAGTACGTTCGAAGTGGCTCTCGGATTAAATTTCTACACACGTAAAGACAAATCGAGAAGTCTAATACCATAAAAAACATTTAATATTGACCATCACCGATACATATAAATATATCCCAAGGGTTGACAGATATAATATAAAGAGATACAATGGAACAAAAACATATACAATAAAGGTAAACACAAGGGAAATGTTCCCAAATACACAGTAAATACATAACAAGAAAGACAAATAGAAAGGGGGGGGGGATTCCGCTTCTACCAGGTATAAGAGTGGGTACCTAGAATAGTTGTAGACGGAACGAGGCTTGTCCTGGAAAAAAAGGCCGGTGGTTGAACGGCTGGTGAAACAGGCTGGAACTGATCATATGGAGACCTTCAAGAAGCCAAGGGTCTTGGATATTGGGGCGAGTGTCAGTTCTGATTTTTTTAAGGCTATCGACCCATAAGGAGGTCATTAAGCCTGGTGTGAAATTATTCAGTCTCTACGTTTTTTCGTTCTCTTCTTGCTTCTCGATTTCCGATGGGGGTGACCGCTTTTAAGTAGTGGGTCGAAGTGGGCGGAGCTATGACGTGGGGCTCCTTAGCTTCGAGTCCGGGTTGAAACAGGATCAAACAAACAACCCATTGAAGCTGGTAGCAAGTTTTTGACTTGGAAGGGGGTGGGGTGATAGTTCGTTTAAGAGAGCCTTTGAATAGTCGTGGTTCGGGGCTGACAGAGGAAAATGACGGTGGTGACCAGTGACTATAACCCCCCCCCCTTCCAGAAGTCCAGCGTTAGGGGGTGGAGCTGGGCTAGAGGTCCTTTAGTCACTGGGAGCTGTTTGGGCGTCTGCTCCTCTGGAGAGAATGTCTGCCAAGATGTTGTCTTCACCTTTGATGTGACTCATCCGGAAGTTAAAAGCTTGGAGCTGGAGAGCCCACCGAAGAATGCGTTGGTTGGCGAGTCTGGTCTTTTCAATAAAAATGAGGTGGTTATGATCACCGTAGACAAGGGTCTCGTGTCTAGGACAGCTTAAATAACACTGGAAGAGCTTGAAGGCAGAGACGAGGGCCAGGGATTCTTTTTCTACCGTGGCGTAGGAGCAATGATAGGGCAGTAATTTGGCTGAGTAGTAGCTAACCGGGTGGAGAGTGGGGAAGTGGTCGTCGTCTTGGAGAAGGACACCTCCTATCCTCTCTCTGGAAGCGTCTATTTGGAGGACGAAGGGGCGTGAGTAGTCGGGATTCCTAAGTACGGGCTCGGTGCTCAGGAAACGTTGGAGGGCTTCAAAAGAGTCTTGGCAGGGAAGGACCAGACAAACTTCTCTTTAGGGCTGGTTAGGGCAGTGAGGGGGGCCACTGTTGCCGAGAAGCTGCAGCAAAAGCGACGGCAGAGCCTGCTATTCCCAAGAACCTTAGGAGCGATTTCTGGTTGACTGGGACAGGGAAGTTGAGGATGGCCTGAATGTTAGCCATCTTGGGTCGGCACAGCCCGTTGCCAACCACATGCCCTAGGTAGGTGATCGTAGCTCGGCCGAACTCTGATTTGGACAAGTTGATCACAAATCCTGCGGTGGAGAGGCGATCTAGAAGGGAGTTTAGTCTGGTGAGGTCGTCTTCCCACGAATCTGACAAGATAGGTAAAAGTGTTGTCTAATCCAGAGATGGTATGATTGATAGCCCGCTGAAAGATGACAGGAGCGTTACACAGGCCAAAATGGAGGACCAGGTACTTATACAAGCCAAGAGGGGTTACGAAGGAGGAGAGAGTTTGGACTTCAGGAATCAGTTTGATCTGGTGGTACCCCTTGATTAGGTCTATCTTGAAGATGAAACGGGACTTCTCTTCCCAGTCGAGTAGAGTGTCGATACGGCGTAAGGGGTAACGGTCCTTAACTGTAGCGGAGTTCAATCTACGGTAGTCCACGCAGAGTCTCCAACTTCCGTCTTCCTTGGGGACCAGCAGGGCAGGGGATGACCAGGGAGAGGAGCTTGCTTCTGCCAGACGATATTCCACCAGGTAGTCCACCTCAGCTTTCATAATTTTGAGTTCATGGGGGTTGAGACGATAAGGGGCCTGGTGAATATGAGAAGTGTTAGGAAAAAGTTTTATGTCACGTTCAATTGTAGTACACAACCCTGGGTGGTCTGCAAAGACGGCAGGGTGTTTTTGGAATAGAAGAGTTAGATCCTCCTTTTTTTTTTGTTTAAGTGGGCAAGGAATGGGGATGGGTTAAAGAGGATGGAGGAACTAAGCTGGGGGAATGGTAGGATTGTTATTTTGTACTGGGAGAATTGATTCAACTTCTGGATTTTGGTTACATTGGATAGGTCTCGGGGAGTCATCAGCAGTTTGTCTCTTTAGGTATTCTTTCATTAGATTTACATGAACAAGTTTGGAGTCTTTTCGCCTGTCAGGAGTAAGAAAAACGTAGTTGAGTTTATTAAGGCGGTGAGAAACTATATAGGGACCTCGAAACTTGTGAGTGAGGGGGAGCTCCAGGTATGAGCAGATACAGGAGTACCTCGTCACAGGGTTTAAAGGTTTGAACCTTGGCTTTCTGGTCAAAATGGGTTTTTATTTTGGCTTGAGACGCGGCTAAGTTATCTAAGACAATGTTTCGGATACTTTCAGTCGGTGTTTTAAATGATCAATATATTGGCTTACCGTCTGTTTGGGATGTTGAGGGGCCTCTTGATACCACTGTTCCTTAAGGATCGTATTTGGCGACCGTACAGCAGTTCGAAGGGAGAAAACCCTAACGAGGACTGTACGGTTTCCCTTACAGCAAATAACATGAGTAGTAGTCCCCCACCCCAATCAGAAGGTGAATTTAAGCAACATTTTCGAAGCATGGCCTTGAGTGTCTGATGGAACCGTTCAAGAGTGCCTTGAATTTCAGGATGATAAACGGTGGATAGGGTTTGGGAAATGCCTAATTCCTCTAGTACACTGGTAAAAAGGTCACTGGTGAAGTTTGTTCCTCTGTCAGATTGGATCTCTTTGGGTAGAACCACTTAAGTGAATTTTTTTAACAGGGTGTTTGCTATGATCCTAGCATTAAATTTCTTCAGAGGAAAAGCTTCAGAGTACCTAATTACCGAACACATTACAGTGAGAATATATTGGTTTCCTTTCTTTGTCTTGGGCCATGGCCCACACAATCGATGATTACCTTTTCAAATGGTTCATCATAGACGGGGATGGGGTTCAGAGGAGCTTGTGGGATTTTCTGGTCGGGTTTTTCCACCATCTGGCAACTATGGCAGGTCCTAACGAAATCAGTGACGATCTTCTTTAGACCTGGCCAGAAAAAGAGTTCATTGATTCAATCATAGGTCTTGCAAATACCTAGATGTCCTCCAGAACCATCATGAGTAATCTGGATGATACTGGGTTGGATAGAACGAGGGATGACAATTTGGTGTCGTTCGGCCCAAGTATCGAGATTAGAACGGGAAGGGGGTTTGGTTATTCTCATTAGGATTCTCTTTTGGTAGAAGAATCGAGGGAAGTAGTCAACTTCTTGGGAACTGACTGCTACTCTATGGAATTTTTGGAGGGTGGTATCCTCGAATTGAGCTATGGATAGGTTTTCAGAGGATATGATTTGGTTAGGAAGATCAAAGGTACTGGGCAGTGGGGGGTCTACAGGACGATTTTGTGAACGGGTGACCGAACACAGAGGAAAAATTTCGGGATGCAAGTAGTCTTCTACAAGAGTAGGGCTGAGGTCACAGGGAGGATTTACTATCTCGGGCGGAGGGACTACTAGGGAGCCGGCGAGGTCGCTACCAAGGATGAAATCAACTCCTGGAATAGGCAGGGGTTTGTGCCAAATACCGATCTTCATTTCTTTTTGAAATAATTTACTCTTGAGGAATACATTGATCAGTTCTGTGGACTGAACCGAGGACAGGTCACTTATGGTTACTTTGGGTCCAGTGATTCTGGTCCCAATCTCGTGTAGAGCAGATTTTATGATAACGGACTGAACGGCATCAGTGTCTCTAAGAATAGTAATGGGGAGGAAAGGACCGTTTCGTGAGAGGGAAATTTCAGCTTGAGATTTGAAATCTTGGAAAGGATCTTTCTGGGATTGAGAACCAGCCTTTTCAACATGGGACATGGGTCTTGGAGGGCTTTGTGAATTAGACAGACTTTGCCTTAAGGGAGATGTACTTTGACGTTTATATGATTCTTTTTGCTGGTTAGTGAATGAGGAGGTTCTACAGCCTGGAGCCTGACATCGAGAAATATGGTGACCAGGTTTCTTACAGTAGTTACAGGTATCGGAGGAAGGAGGGGTATACGAGGACTTATCCCTAAACCGCTTATCATCCTGAGACGCGAGGGAATCTGCTGATGACTTTACACATGGACGCTCGCGTTGTGATCCCAACCTGTGCACCACCGTAAATTGATCGGCCAACAGAGCAGCCTCATTCAAGTCTAGTACATCCTTGTCAGTGATATACATCATTACTTGGAATGGAATTCTTCGTTTGAACTCCTCAATTACCATCAGGTTTTCCAATTGATCATATGTGTTAATTTTACGGGAGGAGAGCCATTGCTTGAAGAGCTTTAGTTCTTCAGCAGCAAATTCTACATAAGTTGAAGTTAAAGTTATTAACAAGTTTCTCAATTTTTGCCTATAGGATTCTGGGGTAACTTCATAGGCATTAAGGATACTGGTTTTGGCTCTGTTATAAGAGGTATACTCCTCAAGACTGTTAAAGACCTTGTCGGCGGTTCCTACTAGTTTACTTTGAATAAGCCATATCCATTCTTCCTCGGGCCACTTGAGGTGTACTGAGAGTCTTTTGAACTGTCAAAAGAAGTACTCTGGGTCTGACTCGTCAAAAGTGGGGATAGAGGCTATGTTGTGGTGTAGTTGGTTGGAAGTCTTTGTCTCTCCATTATATTGAGCTAATTCTATCGCGCGTCTCTGTTCACATTCTTTCTTCATACAGTCAAATTCTTTCATCTCACATTCATGTCCTTTCATCTCACGTTCATGGTCACGCTGACGTTTATGCTCTTCTCGCCCATATTAAGTTCTTTCTCTTTCTAACTTAAGTCTTTCTAGTTCTAAGGAAACTATTGATCTATTCGTGTAGTCAGGGGTAGGGCGGATAATACTAGGATCTGGTGGGGGTGTTTAGTCTTTCGTCGTGTGTGGCTGTCTCTGCTATTTCTACTGTGTCTGATTCTACATTACATCCTGTGGTCCCACTAGTGCAGGGAAGTAATTGATAGGCGTCAAAATCAAAGACTTCCAAATCATTGAGGTGATTTATGACAATGCTTCTAAGCTCTGTTTTGTTAAGAGAATGAGGGACATTTATATGATAAGTTTGGGCCAAAGCTCGCCAGTCTCTCAGTTTGAGATCATAAGCTATTTGATCCACAGAGGAATTCTCTTGGAAAGTGTTGATTTTGAATACCATTTTGAATGGTGGGTTAGTTTATTATTTAGGAGAATGATAAGAATTCCACTCCAATGAATTACGTTAACCAACTCTTGAACTTAACAAAGTAAAAACGGGACGTTATTCAATGTTCAGTTAGAAGTGGAATCAGTGGGTTTGAAGTACCCAGGTAAGAAAATAATTGCTCTGATGAATGTATGGTAGTTAGAATACCAGCGCTCGGGACTACCCAATTGAAACTACAGATAGCCTGCATGGAGAGAGTTCGCTTTGAACGAGGGTCGTCGTTCTCCCATTCGGGTGCTGAACCGACTGAGGTGAACAACGGGTCTAGATTCTAGTTAGCACGACTTACTGTGCGAGTATAGAAAACCTTGGAAATTGCTAGGAGCAAACAAACTCCTTGTACAAATACTAGGAGAGATTCTACGAGAGTCATAAAATTTGACTGAGGGCTTACAGTAAGTATAGAAATTTAGGTGGGGCCGATAGTTAACTCGAGGATTGGTAGTTGAATACCGAGTGAATGGGTGAGTTATAGTGGCGCCAAGAATTGCCGGTTCTCCTTTGGAACCATAAAATAAAGAGCTGGCTTGATAGGAAATATGAATGTCGAGTAGTTTGGAGGGGAGGAGGGGGGAGGGGTAAGAGGTCTCATGCTTAAAAAATTCCGTTTTCTTTCACCACAAAAGAAAATAGAAATAAATAGTTATAATAGAAAATTGGTAATTTGTCGGAATGACAAGCGCGATGATATTTATCTGTAACGTGATGGTTACTACGAAAAGCAATCGATAGACTTCTGAAAAAAAAATCCGAGTTCGTCAATTTACGTATGGTAAACTAATCCGTGGACAAGACCCCATTTGTTACGGGCTTGGCTTAAAATGAGCCGAAGTACTCCAGAACTCGGGAGTAGTAGCCAAGTCTATAAGGGGTGGAAACTGATAGTTTACGAAGCCACGAAGCAGCCGTAACAAATTACGTTCGTAGCGGCTCCCGGATTAAATTTTTATACACATAAAGGCAAGTTGAGGACACTTATACCATAAAAAACATTTAATATTGACCATCATCGATACGTTTAAATATATCCCGAGGGTTGACAGATATTATATAAAGAGATACAATGGAACAAAAACATATACAAAAAAGGTAAACACAAGGGAAATGTTCCCAAATACACAGTAAATACATAGCAAGAAAGACAAATAGAAAGAGGAGGGATTCCACTTCTACCAGGTATAAGAGTGGGTACTTAGACTAATTGTACACAGAACAAGGCTTGTCCTGGAAAAGAAGACCGGTGGTTGGACGGCTGGTGAAACAGGCTGGAACTGATCGTATGGAGACCTTGAAGAAGCCACGGGTCTTGGATATTGGAGCGAGTGTCAGTTCTGATGGGAGGGACCGCCTTTAGTGGGTCGAAGTGGGCGGACCTATGACGTAGGCCTCGTCAGCTTCGAGTCCGGGTTGAAACAAGATCGAACCAACACCCCATTGAAGCTGGTAGCAAGTTGCTGACTTGGAAGAGGGGGAGGGGGCTGATACGTCGTTTAAGAGAGCCTTTGAATAGTCGTGGTTCGGGGTTGACAGAGGAAAATGACAGTGGTTACCAGTGACTATAACAATATACATATACATATACATATACATATACATACATATATATATATACATACATATATATTACAATAGTAGGGTAGCAGGTCCTCTTTCAGGCAGATATGATTAAACTTTGCAGCAGCTTCTGCATTCACGAGTTTCTTGCTGACATGTTCAACGTTTCTAATACTTGAACGTTGGATATCGTTGAGTTGTCTTATTATGTGTCCAAACTTCATTTGGAAAGAATGTAAAGACAATGCTGACTTCTTAATTTTACTAGTAGAGCTTTTGCCTAACTTTAGGCATCTTCAGTACAAATTGAATACAAATAGTAAAGGTGACAATATATACAAAGAACATATGGAACATTAGGAGAGACGGGGAATCGGACAGTCACTAGGAGAGACGGGGAATCAGACAGTCACTAGAAGAGACGGGAAATAGAGTCACTAGGAGAGACGGGAAATCAGACAGTCACTCCTAGTGACTGTCACCTCTACTATTTGTATTCAATTTGTACTGAAGATGCCTAAAGTTAGGCGAAAGCTCTACTAGTAAAATTAAGAAGTCAACATCGTCTTTAAATTCTTTCCAAATAAAGTTTGGACACATAATAAGACAACTCAACGATATCCAACGTTCAAGTATTAGAAAAGTTGAACATGTCAGCAAGAAACTCGTGAATGCAGAAGCTGCTGCAAAGTTTAATCATATACATATATATACATATACATATACATAAACATGTACATATATATATATATATATATATATATATATATATATATATATATATATACATGTGTCCACCATCGGCGCTTACGTTAGAAGGGCCCTCTCACATTGCTCCACTTGGACATAGACCCACCAAGAATTGGAGAGAATCACACAAGTCCTCATCAACAATGGATACGCAAATTCAGATGTATCACAAATAATGCAAACACATACAAATGGTACATCGACGGAGACAAACACCACAAGCGAAAGCAAGCCTATAAGAATCTACTACAAAAGCCACATGTCTACAGAGTACAAAGTAGACGAGAAGATCATAAAAGACATTATCCACAAAAATGTACTACCCACCAACTCAGCTAAGCACATCTAGATCATCATATATTACAAAACAAAGAAGACATCCCATTTAATGATACGTA
>NC_134799.1:49206202-49211202 GCF_046742065.1 Oratosquilla oratoria
AGTGAGCATTCTTCAACCTAATCATATCTGCTTTTGAAAGAGTCAGTGACTCATGCACTCTGCTGAAAAGGGTGTTGAAATTATTCAGCGTAACCTTGACATAATCGTTGAAATCATACACAGGGAGTGGTTCTGACGTGAGTAGGTCGTACGGCAGTTTCTTATCAGACCCGAACAAAACAAAATGGGGAGATTCCGAGATTGAGCTATTGATTGCCCTGTTGATGCAGGCTTGTATCATGGGTATGTGTTCGTCCCAAGATGCGTGTATGTCTGTGACAAGACGTCTTAGAATGTTGAGTATTTTCCGATTTTGCCGTTCAACGAGTCCCTTTGAGCTAGGGTGATAAGGTGTGGTGTTACATTTGGTAATGTTGAACTGTTGGCAGATATTGGTGAGAATGTCGTTATTGAATTCAGTGCCGTTGTCTGAGATGAGTGTTTTTGGTGTGGTGTATGGGCAGATGACGTTGTTGATAATTGTCTGAGCTACACTTTTTGCTGTCTTGTCTGCTAAAGGAGAGAGGATGCAGAACCGAGAGAAATGGTCGATGCATACGAATAGGTACTGGTTTCCGTTTGAGGTAAGTGGTAGTTTTAGTAAGTCAATGGCAATGGTCTCAAAAGGTCTGGAAGGTGTTGGGTAATTGTGTATTGGTACCTGACCGCTAATGTGACCTTTATGAGTTATGCATGAGTGGCATGCGTCTATGTATGTATGTATGTCTTTGCGCATGGTGGGCCAGAAATACTTTAACCTTGCTTGTGAGAGACACTTGTCTTTTCCGCAGTGTGCTGCTAGAGGAGAATCATGTAGTATTTTGAGAACTTCCGGAACAAGACTTGTGGCGACTACTAGTTGTGTAACTGTGCGGTTTGGTTCGTTTTTGTTTGTGAGTAGTGTGGTGTGGTAGAGAACCTGGTCTATGATCGAGTAATTTTCTATGCTGGGAGGAAAATCGTCTGTGTTTGTGGTGTCACCTGACTTGAGATAGTGAATGACTCTTTTCCACAGGGGGTCTGTTGCTTGAGCGGCAATGATGCGTTCTCGCGTAATGTCAAGTGGCTATAGCGTTTGATGTATTGTTGCTACGTTCCTACTGAGGGCGTTGGTGACAGAGTTTGCACGGTCCTGGACGTAGTAGAAGGTAGGCATAAATTCCTGAATGGTGAGGAACCATCTGGCTAGTTTTCCAGTTAGGTTCTTGCCTTTGAAGAGGTGGAGAATGGGTTGATCATCTGTGTGTACATGTATTTCATAGCCTAAAATTATGTCTTTGAAGTGTTTGAGGGCATAAATGACTGCAGGTGCTTCGATATCCGTGACAGAGTAGTTTTGTTCGTGCTTGTTTAACGCGCGGCTGGCGTATGCTATAGGTCTAAGTTTGAAGTCGTGTTCTTGCATTAGAACTGCGCCAAGGCCTTTGTATGAAGCATCTGTACATAGTGTGAAGGGTTTTATGAAGTTTGGAAATGCCAGAACAAGGGCTGTTGTGAGTGCTTGTTTGAGCTTGTGGAAGGCGGTGTTGTGTTCAGACGTCCAGTTAAAGGGAGTATCCTTTTTGAGAAGGGCTGTTAATGGAGCTTCCATGCAAGCATAGCCTTCGATGAAACGTCTGTAGAACCCTGACAAACCTAGAAATGACTTTACATGTTCGGTAGAGGTAGGGATTGGAAAATCTAGCACAGCCTTAACCTTGTCCTGAGAGGTGATGACACCTTGAGAGTTTATGACGTGTCCTAGGAAACGTATCTCCTTTTTGAGGAAGGAACATTTTTTGAGCTTGAGTTTGAGTCCTGCTGCGGCTAACCTTGAGAGGACCGTTTGAAGTGTGGAAAGGTGTTCTGTGAGTGACCTTGAGGCAATGATTATGTCATCTAGATAGATGAACACAGTCTTTCCTATGAGACCTTCTAGGACTTTATACATAAGTCTGGTGAATACAGAGGGAGCAGAGACGAGTCCCATGGCCAACCTTTTGAAATGGTAATGGCCCGTGTTGGTACTAAATGCTGTTAGGGGTTTTGATTCATCATCAAGAGGTATTTGGAAATACCCTGACATAAGGTCGAGAGTTGAGAAAACAGTGTTGTGTTCACCTATGGAGTAGAGTGTGTCCTGCAGGTGAGGGATCCAATATCGTTCAGGAATAGTGAGTTTATTGAGCTCACGAAAATCTACAACAGGACGGAAAGAGCCATCATGTTTTGGAACAACAAAGAGAGGAAAATTCCAAGGGGATAGACTGGGTTCTATAATGTCTTGGTCGAGCATGTCTGCAATGATGTTGTCAACAATGTTTCGTTTACTGTGAGGCAAACGGTATGCGGGTATGTACCGTGGTTTTGCATGCTGTTGAAGCGGTATGTGATGTTCTATTATGTCTGTGAGACCTAGTGGTTCACCTGGGAGTGCAATGGCGTGCCTGTACGTGTTCATGAGCGTAAGGAGATCTGTTTGCGCTTCTGGGAAATCTATATTGTTAATGTGTTCTGCCTGGATGGATTCCTGCGCATCCTGTTGTCCGGTGTTGATAGTGCATACGTGTTGTATGTTCTCTTGCTCGATTACGTGTACTGGTGCGGGGTACACGGTCACGTCACAAATGTTTGTGCCCTTGTTAAGGTGAAGAGGTCTATTTGTGTTGTTCGCTACAACGATTGTGTGAGTTCATGTTTGGAGGTGTGAACTAGGGCGGATAAGAGGGAAACACCAGATACGCGGTAAGTGTCCGCGATGCAAAGAACATCTGAGTCGGGAGCTTTGAAGATACGCACTTTGAGTTTTGTGTACTCGCGTGGATAGAGTGTTTTTTCAGTGATGACAGCCGCGTGAGAATTCGTGAGAGAGATTTGTGAGACCATGGTGTATTGTGGTGAGAGCTCAGAGATGTCTGTGAAGACGTTGTGTTTCTTTTGTGTGCGAGCTGATTTTGACATGCGCGCTGACAGTTTACGCCTATTCCGTTTGTGTTGTGAGTTATGAGGGAGAGGGGATGGGGTGGGCGTGCCTGTTACATTAGTGGGCGTGTCTGTTACACTAGTGGGCGTGTCTCTTACAAGTGTCACCTTCCCTGTCTCGTTAGTGTTTTGTTCAGCTGTCGTTTCATGCTGTTGCTCGGCCACGTGAATGTTTTTGACATACGTGTTTGATGTGTGCGCATGCGTGTTGTCTGCGATCAGAGCAGGTATGAAGTGGTTATGGTAACCAATACCGTGTTGAGCAGGGTAAATGGTTATGCGATTATTTTGCATCCATGTCAATCCTATAAGAATGTCTGCAGGAAAAACTACCTCAGCTACGTATACTGTCGTGGTAATGGGAGGACAGTTTGCATGCAGGGAGATGTCGAGTTCTGTCTTTCCAATGATGGGAAAGGGAACTCTATCGACGTTGTGTAACGTGATATCCGTGGGTTCTAGAACTGTTATCCTACGATGTTTGAACCTAAGTTGGTCAAAGGCAAGCTTTGACATGACGTTTACGGGAGAGCCGTTATCCAGAAAGAGTACTTGTGTAAGGTTGTTTACCCTGGCTCGAAGTGTCATAGCAGAAGGGGATGGTTGAGAGGCTGTCATCGTGAGAACCGGTAAGGTGGGTGTTGACTGGGTCTTGTGAGAGCGTGTGTATGGGTTACCGTGAGACGATAGTCATACCGTATTTTATGTGTTTGTGTTTCCTCTAGTCGGGTGTTGGGGGGTCGCGTATGAAATGTGATGTTGAGAGTTTAAAACACGACATTCTGTTGTGTCATGAAAGGCGGGCCCATGGTATTGGCAGTAGTGCGTGGATTGTCTATAATAACACTTACTTGTGCTATGTCCTGGTTTGTTGCAAATCGTTCTAGAGTGTGAACGCTGTCGTGACATTTGTCTACCTCTAGTGTGGCTCGCTTGTGAGATCTCTGCTACTGTGGGCGTGTGTGTGTGTCTGTGGGTGTGAATGTGTGAGTGATGGGGATTTGTTGTTGTTGGATATATGTTTTCGCCGTTGGCGTGTCTGCGAATTTCCTAGAGAAGTCACTTAGTGTGGTGTCCGGATCAAAGGAAACATTGGCTACATACTTCAGTGTTTCTGGGTGCAGGCGCGATATAAATTTTAAGTACCCCAAGAAGGAAAGGAAGTGATCTGCGTGAATCATGTTGTTTCTAACCCTCCTTGAACTCGCTGGCTTCTCTGACCGCTCGTTTTTGGGAGAGGAAAGGGGCTATGTTCATCTTCGTAGCGAGTGCGTATATGGGAGAAAACGCGCCTAGTTGTTCGTATGGTGCGAAAGATTTCTTAAACTGGTCAACAAAATCTACGTACGTCTGTGCTTTCTTGAAGGCGTCTGACCGTACTATGTCATTGGCTAGTGTGTTATGAAAGTCGACGCGGGATTTTAGCACAACGATCTTTGTCTTGTCGTCATTTATGTGTGTCCGTTGTATTTCCGAGTCTACGTCATCTAAGAGAGTGTGAATTGCAATGTTGGTCCCATTGAATTTCGGAAGAGTGTTGTCATGTTGGAGGAGTATTTGCACATTTGTTGCAGAACGTTGTATGAGTGCTTGAGCGACTGTTGGGCTTGTGTTTTGATTGGGCATGGACTGTGTGTTATTTTCGTCTGGTGGTGCCATTTTGGAACGAGTGTTGTAATGGTGTGAGACGTCGGATTGTGAATGGGTCATGCACACTTTCGTACCAAATAAAAAAAAGATCACTTCAACAATTTTTTAAGTCTTTGAAAAAAAAAATGATAAAAAAAAAAAAATCACTGGATAGCCTTCACTGGAACTCATACAACAATTTAGAGCTACCTAACCCCAAAGCAAATTGAGGTACCTACTTACGTGGTGACGGTTGTGATGCGTTGGTGAAGGATGGTCTCTGGAGGTGGTTTTTGGAGGATACCGAAGAAGTGATGTGAATCTGAAAGAATATATGAAGTAAGAAATAGGGAAAATTGGAGTGGTGGTGGTGGTGGTGGGGGGGTTAGTTAGTTTTTTACTTCAGTTTT
>NC_134799.1:49223702-49233702 GCF_046742065.1 Oratosquilla oratoria
ATATAAATTATATATACTATGAATAGAAGTGGCCCAAGAATGGAACCCTGAGGAGGTCCACTCGTAGCTTTTTTCAATCTAGAAATTTTGCCATTTAGAACAACTCTGTTTTTTATCATTCAACAAATTTCTAGTCCAACTTAATAGGAATAGGCTACCACTTACTCCGTGTGAAGCTAATTTAGTAAGTAGCCTTTCGTGGGGGACGGTATCAGAAGCTTTTGAAAAGTCTGAATATGTTAAATCTATATTATTTCTTTTGTCATAATTCGAGATGACTGTGTTGTAGAATTCGAGTAAGTTAGTCACGCAAGAACGTTTCCGTCTGAATCCATGCTGGCTATCATTTATCAAACAGTTACTTTCTAAATGATGTTCGATAGCATCTCTGATGATAGTTTCCATAATTTTTCCTACGATTGAAGTCAAACTTATAGGCCTGTAGTTATTTGGTTTCTTTTTGTCATCTTTTTTGAATATGGGAGTAAAGTTAGCTAGCTTCCATTCTCTTGGAACATCTCCGGATATGACGGATATGATGGATTCCTTGAAAATTATTTCTAATGGAACAACAATCTCATTTTTCATTTCCTTTAAGATTCTTGGATGCCGGCCGTCAGGCCCTGGTGTTTTATTAATGTTGAGTTTCTCTATACATATTTTATTTTTTTCTGTTGTTATATTTACCGTCTCCGTCTGGGGTATTAGCTGTATTTTATTGTGACAAAGTAGCATGCAGTTGATACTTTAGGGTCTATATGGGGCAACCCTACGGACCAGAGCCACACATAATTTTTTTCTGTGGTAGAGGATGACTGTTCATGGAGAAATAATGACACTTTTGTTAGACTGCAACTGTCCCTCCGTTATGCTGTCCCCCAACACCTTGTTACTCTTCTGTACGATTTCTCTGAATATTAATTTCCTTTTTTCGCCTACCCTGTGGTGGGGGAAAAGAATGCTACCATCAAGTCTTCCCACCTGAGTCGTAAGAGGTGACAAAAAACGGGACGGGGATAGGATTAGGAGTCTTGCTATCTGTAGCCCCAAAAAGGGACATTCCTAAAAAAAATAAAGGCATAAGAGGGTCTAGAAGTTTTCCAACCAGTACCCTACGGTTTGGGTCTTTTAATGTGCGTGGACATGGTACATATGAGAGTAAAAGGGAAGAGATAGGCAATGTGTTTATGAGAAGAAAGATGGGTGTGTTGGCATTGAGTGAAATTAAGTTGAAAGGGAGGGGTGAGTGTGAGTTTGAGAGTGAAAAAGGGACGAGAGAGAGAAGGGGTGGCTATACTAATTAAGATGCCTATCACTATCCTCGTAAGGTAAATTACTGAGTCCATGTATCATTTTGGTCATTCTCTTCTGTAATGATTCCAGTGAATCAATATTCATTCTATAGTATGGAGATAACAACTGTACCGCATAGTCAAGGATGGGTCTAACATAAGATAGAGTTTGATAACTACCTTTGCACGTTTAATCGTAACCGTGCTAGCAATGAAATCTAAAGCTATGTTAATCTTATTCTTGGCATTGATGCACTGTTTCCTGGATTTAAGTCTCTCTTGCACTCAGTTTTCTCTAAAAATGTGTTATCTAAGCTAAATCTTCTTAACAGATTGCACTTTGAAGTATTGAAGTCCATTTGCCATTTTATTAAACACGCGACCGAATTGTTAAGATCTTCCTGCAGTATCCCTGTGTATTCTTCTGACTTGATTTTGCTTCCTATTTTAGTGTAGCCCGCAAACTTGCCAACATCACTAATAATCCTGTTGTCCAAGTCGTTTATTTACATTATGATCAACAAGAAACTCAGAATCGAGCCCTGGGGAAGACCACTAGTAACACTCCTCTATCTGGATTTTACACCGTTAATGGTGACCCGCTTAGGAAGAAAGTCCTAAGCACTGTATTTGCTATCATCAACTCTCTTTCGAGACACTTCTCCACCATCAACTCTCCACTACGATTTTTTCTTGGAACTCCACACTTCCCAACCACTCCGCCAATTGGTTCATTTCACACCCTAGCACTGACATTTCTCCCTAATTCCTCTATGCATTCATTTAAATCCATCCAAAAAGCCTCCCTTTCCCCTACACTTTTCTCACTACCAGGCCCATATGCACTTACAAAAAACCACATCGCCCCAGTTTCACCCTCACCCACATTAACCTTGAAGAAACCTCCTCCCACTCCACTACACACTTACTAGTATAGTCACCCCTTCTCTCCCTTGTCCTCTCTTCACTCCTGAGAACTTCCCATCTACACTCCCAAACACACACTCGCTCCTCCCTCTCAACTTAGTTTCACTCAATGCCAACACATCCATCTTTCTTCTCTCAAACATACTCTCTATCTCTTCTCTTTTACTCTCATCTCTATCACATCTACGCACATTAAAAGACCTAAACCTTAGGGTACTGGTTGGAAAACTCTTAGACACTCTTATGCCTTTACTTTTTTTTTTTTTTAGGAATGTTCCCTTTGGGCTACAGGGAGAAGGATGCCTAGTCCTAATCCCCGTCCCGTTTTTTGTCGCTTCTTTCGATTGAAGTAGGAAGACTTGGTGGCAGAGAGGAGAGAATAATCTGGACTTACTCTTAACTAAAATGAGGATCTAACGAGAAACGTACAAGTGGGTACAAGTCTAGACTCTAACGATCATCAAGAGATAATATTTAATGCTATTTGGGAAAAAATGAATAGTAAGAATATAATTCTATTACCTGACTTCAGGAAAGCCAATTTTGAAAAGCTGCGGAAACATTTAGGACAATTGGGCACATAAGAGGCCACCCCGGAGGACAATGATAGGGTCAGCTGTCTACATAAAAAAAAAAAAAAAAAAAAGAGGTCAAGTGCGAGGTAAGCGCCATTAACGCAGTTAGGGTTATAGACTAAGGTCGGGTCATGGAGGAAAGTATGAAATTCCTAGGTCAAGTCACATATAAGCCTGGGATCAATAGCAGGGACAGTGTTGTCTAGATGAAATGTGCAATAACATAACCAATATGATTTTGCGTGCTCAAAATAAAATTATTCCTCTCAAGGTGACAAGGACAAATACTAATACTCCTAAGTGGGTGACAGATAGACTGAAAAATTACATAGGAATGAAAAGAAGGTTTTACACCAGAATCAAAAACTGGGAAACACACCTTAGATTTAAGTATAACGATATGGCTAAACTTGTTAAAAAGAACACGTGCACAGCGAAACGTAACTGCGAAATTAAGGTTACCAGACAAGTGAGATCTAACCCAAAGGACTTTTTCATCTTTACAGAACAAAATATGAGGGAAAGATATGCCCAGTTAAAAGCGACGAAGATGTCTTGATAGATTCGGAGAAAAATGAGCGAGCCGTTCGATAAATATTTTCTCACGGCATTTATAAAGAAGGGGTTAGATATGGTACCACCGATCTTCAGTGAGGATGAGGGAAGTAGACTAACTGACACCAGCTGTTAACAGAAGCATTTAGTATGCCAGTAAACACTGAATTCGTGCCTGTTTCTTGGGGGCAGGCAAACGTTGTTTCTGTTTTCAAAAAAGGGTGATAAATCGTCTATGCACAACTACAGGCCAATCAGTTTGATGTCGGTTATAGGCAAAATGCTAAAATCAATAATATCTGATAGAATCAGAGATCTTATCGCGAGACATAATTTGAATCATGACTCACAGCATATGTTCACCAAGGGTAAGTCATATGTAACTTATATTCTATCTTTTCACACTAGTGTCTGTAAGGGGGCAGATGATATTTACCTTGACTTTAGCAAAGCGTTCGACAAGGTGCCCCACCAGAAGCTACTAGATAGAGTCAAAGCCCATGGAATAGGAAGAGAAGTGTTTGAATGGATTAGAGCATAAATGAATGAAAGAAAACAGCGGGTCACCATTAACGGTGTAAAATCCAGATAGGGGAGTGTTACTAGTGGTCTTCCCCAGGGCTCGATTCTGAGTTTCTTGTTGATCATGATGTAGATAAACGACTAGGACAATAGCATTATTGGTGATATTAGCAAATTTGGGGTACACTAAAATAGGAAGCAAAATCAGGTCAGAAGAATACACAGGGATACTGCAGGAAGACCTTAACAATTTGGTCGCGTGTTTAGTAAAATGGCAAATGGACTTCAATATTTCAAAGTGCAATCTGTTAAGAAGATTTAGCTTAGATAACACATTTTTAGAGAAAACTGAGTGCAAGAGAGACTTAAATCCAGGAAACAGTGCATCAATGCCAAGAATAAGATTAACATAGCATTAGATTTCATTGCTAGCACGGTTACGATTAAACGTGCAAAGGTAGTTATCAAACTCTATCTTATGTTAGTTAGACCCATCCTTGACTATGCGGTACAGTTGTTATCTCCATACTATAGAATGAACATTGATTCACTGGAATCATTACAGAAGAGAATGACCAAAATGATACATGGACTCAGTAATTTACCTTACGAGGATAGTGATAGGCATCTTAATTAGTATAGCCACCCCTTCTCTCTCTCGTCCCTTTTTCACTCCCAAACTCACACTCACCCCTCCCTTTCAACTTAATTTCACTCAATGCCAACACACCCATCTTTCTTCTCATAAACACATTGCCTATCTCTTCCCTTTTACTCTCATATGTACCATGTCCACGCACATTAAAAGACCCAAACCGTAGGGTACTGGTTGGAAAACTTCTAGACCCTCTTATGCCTTTATTTTTTTTAGGAATGTCCCTTTTTGGGGCTACAGATAGCAAGACTCCTAATCCTATCCCCGTCCCGTTTTTTGTCACCTCTTACGACTCAGGTGGGAAGACTTGATGGTAGCATTCTTTTCCCCCACCACAGGGTAGGCGAAAAAAGGAAATTAATATTCAGAGAAATCGTACAGAAGAGTAACAAGGTGTTGGGGGACAGCATAACGGAGGGACAGTTGCAGTCTAACAAAAGTGTCATTATTTCTCCATGAACAGTCATCCTCTACCACAGAAAAAAATTATGTGTGGCTCTGGTCCGTAGGGTTGCCCCATATAGACCCTAAAGTATCAACTGCATGCTACTTTGTCACAAAAAATACAGCCAATACCCCAGACGGAGACGGTGAATATAACAACAGAAAAAAAAAAAATATGTATAGAGACACTCAACATTAATAAAACACCAGGGCCTGACGGCCGGCATCCAAGAATCTTAAAGGAAATGAAAAATGAGATTGTTGTTCCATTAGAAACAATTTTCAAGGAATCCATCATATCCGTCATATCCGGAGATGTTCCAAGAGAATGGAAGCTAGCTAACTTTACTCCCATATTCAAAAAAGATGACAAAAGAAACCAAATAACTACAGGCCTATAAGCTTGACTTCAATCGTAGGAAAAATTATGGAAACTATCATCAGAGATGCTATCGAACATCATTTAGAAAGTAACTGTTTGATAAATGATAGCCAGCATGGATTCAGACGGAAACGTTCTTGCGTGACTAACTCTAATTCTACAACAGTCATCTCGAATTATGACAAAAGAAACAATGTAGATTTAATATAATATATAATTGATATGGACCAGGGACTAAAATCTATTGTCTTCAAATTTGCTGATGATACAAAATTGTGCGGAATGGCAAATGATCACTTAAATCAATTAGATATTCAAGAAGATTTGAATAAATTACAGCAATGGTCTGAAAAGTGGCTAATGAAATTTAACACAAGTAAATGCAAGGTTATGCACATAGATAGATACAATTATAAGTTATTTGGAAAATTCGTTAAAAAAAATGGACAGTGAAAAGAATCTCGTGGTAATTAATTATTAGTAACGATCTCAAATCATCTAAACAGTGTATTTCAGCCTCTGAGAAAGCAAATAAGATTCTAGGCCTGTTGCGCGATATCTTAACTTTAAAAGTACATCTCTCATTAACAAGCTATATAAATCGTTAGTTCGTCCACATTTGGAATATGCTGTTTCCATATGGTCACCAAATCTCATTAAAGACATTGACAGATTGGAAAAAAAAGTACAACGGCGAGCCACAAAACTGATTCCAAATATAAAAAAATAAATCATACGAAAATCGAATAAAGCATATGAATCTGTTCTCCCTTAAAAAGCGTAGACTCAGAGGTGACTTGATACAGGTCTTTAAGATTCTAAAGGGGATTGAGAACATCAAAATAATAGTCTCAATCTATTAGGGAATAGATTTGATTTGGAAGTGGGTAGAAGCAATTTCGCCAACCGTGTAGTTAATGAATGGAGTAAACTTCTTGCAGAGATAGTGCAATGTAGTTCAGTTCGAAGCTTTAAGATTCGTTTAGATAAACATCTAAGCAAGATGCTGTAATAACTGTCGTTTATTTTATATTATTTGTTTATTTGTTTGTAATTATTTGTCTGTTTAATATTTGCTTTATTTTTATTTATTATTATTTATCTGTCAATTTATTACTATTTACTATTTACCTGTTTGTTTATTATCTAACTATACTTATGCACTTATTTATTTTGTCTATTACGTTTATATAATTTATATATATATATATATATATATATATATATATATATATATATATATATATATATATATATATATATTTTATTTATTTATCATTATTATATATTTTTTCGCATCCGACTTAGGTATGGACCAAAAGGTCTCCTGTCGACATGCTCTACCTTTGTAATCCTTTTATCTACTTGATCCAGAGCTGATTTATCTGGACTGTAGAAGGATAGCGGGTCAAGAAGTGGGCTCCACAGTCACCTCCGCTGGCCTCAGCGCCAAAGACCTCAGCATTACCACCCAGCCTCACTCACTTCATCATATCTCACTAAGGCATTGTCGTCGTCAATCATCGACGTACTGCTATAAACAAAGGTGTGTGTGTGTGTATGTGTGTGTGTGTGTGTGTGTGTGTGTGTGTGTGTGTGTGTGTGTGTGTGTGTGTGCGTGCGTGCATGCGTGCATGCGTGCGTGTGTGTGTGTGTGTGTGTGTTACGATTAAACGTGCAAAGGTAGTTATCAAACTCTATCTTACGTTAGTTAGACCCATCCTTGACTATGCGGCACAGTTGTTATCTCCGTCTTATAGAATGGTCATTGATTTACTGGAATCATTACAGAAGAGAATGACCAAAATGATACATGGATTCAGTAATTTACCTTACGAGGACAGGGATAGGCATCTTAATTTACACTCTCTAGAAAGACACAGAGCGCAGGGTGATCAACTGGATCAAGGGCTTTAAGTAGGGTGATGCTGAAAATGTAACTATATTAAAACAATAGGGGAGCACTTGCAATAATGGATTTAAATTGGATAAATTTAGATTTAAGATGGAAATAGACAAGAGCTGGTTTACCATTAGAGTGGTCAACGATTGGGATAGACTTAGTAACCACAGATTGAGCGCTGAAACTAGCAATTATTGTTGTTGTTGTTGTTGTCGTCGTTCCCTAGACTGTCTGTCCGAGACTAGCAATTGTTTTAAGAGAAGGTTAGATATCTTTATGGATAGAGATGATAGGTGGTAATGGATATGGAAGTGCCTAGTGTAGGCCTTATGGTCTCTTGCAGTCTCCTTATTTCTTATGTTCTAATGTTCTTATGTTTATTTTATCATGAAAGCTTTTAAGAATGTTGAAATTTTTTGGAGGGGTGCTAAAGTTATGAAGAACATTTCAAGGAAGGTCCCTGTTTACTGTTAAGTCATTAAAAGCCAGGTATAGGTCACGGTTCTGTTTGTGGGATTTCTCTTTAATTTGGTGCATGGAGAAGATCATGTCTGTGGTACTTGTGACCTTCTGAAGACACATTGTGTCTCGTGTATGACAGTCTCTGCAATGTGATTGGCCAGTCTTGCGAGCATGACTTGAACAAGAACCTTCCATGTGGTGGATAAAGATATGTCTCAGCTGTTTCCCCAAAAAAGATTTGTCGCCTTTCTTCTTATAGATGGCAATTATTTTAGCATCCTTCCATTCTTGGGGGACGGTTTCAGTTGACCACACGCCTATGATCATTTGGTGGAGTCGTTGATGGAAAAGATATCCACATTTTTTATTCTTCAAGATTTTGGAAGACACCTTTGTTATTCTTTAGATTATTCATGACTTGGAGTGTCTGCAAATACAGGAGGGGTGTCAAGGCCTGTGATAGTGGGCAGCTCTGTTAGTTGGTTCAAGATGTTAGGGTTGGTGGGGTTCTTTTGGCTGAGAAGATTGCCAAAGTGTTCATCCCATTTGTTGAAGATTTGTTTATTTTCTTTCGGAGAGCACCCTCTGACGATTTCACTCCACCTCACTCAATACCCTGGTCAAGAACACGTCTTTTCAGTCTCACTACCGGACAATGACATAATCGAGAAAATACCAATGCTTAGGTTTGGAAAGCATCTAGGACGATTTGTATTTGTTCTTTTGTTGAAAGAGTTTTTTGATGGTCAGATTATGCTCTGAGCATAATGTTTGAAGTCTGGGACAGTTAATGTTAATGTTTCCTGTGCCATGTCTGCCAAGTACGTTCCTCCAGGCTTCAGCAATTGATCTGACTCTGGTATTGAAATATCCAAGAAGTATGATTTTGTCATGTAGTGAGATTCAGCGGAGAAGTTGATCCATTGACTCGTGGAAAGCATCTATTGTCGATTCTTCAGTATTGAGGGTAGGTGATAGGCGTTGATAAGTGTTCATAGCACCCTTTAGTGGGAGGTATGTGCCAGGTCATTTGTCTTTCACTTATGTCGGTTGGGTGTTCAGGGATCTTTTTGGATAAATGTACTGCGAACTGCGAAATTGACTTTATGTAGCCGTCGTACATTTTCAGAATAACCCTTTCAGAGTAAAGTGTATCCTGCGCCGGTTTTGTCAGTGAGTCCATACCAGAGAGGAGCGTCTCTGAGTTCATCCATGTCAATGTTGATTTTTTTTTTTAGTTGGTTAGTAATAATCGCTGTGCTCTATGTGACCGGGTTGTAGTTTCTTGAGAATCTAGGAGAGTTAGGACGTTCCAAGTTGCAATCGTGAAAGTGATCTTTGGTATATTATTTTGTTCAGCCTTGGGTCGACTGCATAAGGGGTGCTCAGATGGTCGTGGGGAACCAACCATGGAAGCTGGAACAGATAATGTCTAAATCACCTTTTTTTTAGACCCCTCCCCGTTCAGGGTGAGCAGTGGGGATCCGTGAAAAGGGATACTTAGTCATATAGAAAGCTGCAGAGGGAGAAATTTGTTCCTACTCTTTCTCTCCAACGACCATCACTCCTTTACTGCCTACGTGCAGCACTCGGGCCGGAGATTCCCAGTCTCATTCTCGACCTGTCTCCGTCTTTCTGTCCCATCACCACAGTACTTGGGTGCTTAAGGTTGAGGATGAAGATGAAAGCGATGATGTAAAAGGAGCAAAAATCCTTCACAGTTGAATGGATTTTAGGTGGAGGACGGCTGTGAAGTCCCTTCTTTTACCATGTTGTCCTCGGCCATAAACTTCCAGTGCCATGAAGAGGCTCCAGACCTCAGAGTTGCAGGGAACAACAAAATATCCAGTTTGTCGAATTCTGCCTTACATGGGTCTCCAACCATGGTTTTGTACTAAGGGAGGTCCTTTAGCCTTATGTCTTCCTAGATTTGCCCACAAGGCAGTAGGGTGGGAGGGAGTAGATATCATGTATGCCCACAAAGTGGACCGGTAGGATAATTGATGATAGGGAGGCTATGTGCAAGCTGTGACAATTTATGAACTCAGATAACGGTGGAGACTGAGAGAGGGAATACACACGCACACACACACGTGAGCTCATACACACACGTGAGCTCACACATACACGTGAGGTCACACACCCACACACTAACACACACACACACACACACACACACACACACACACACACACACACACACACACACACACACACACACACACACACACACACACACACACACACACACACACACACACACACACACACACACACACACAC
>NC_134799.1:49236202-49261202 GCF_046742065.1 Oratosquilla oratoria
ATCTCCTGGTCCAAGAAATTGAGGACTACAAATCTTAAAAGCTCTCAGAAAAAGACCGGAGGCAACACTCTTCTTTACTTTGTCGGGGTGGTTACTAAAAAAGTGGAGGTAACTACCTGAATGGGCGGGTTTCCTGTAAACTGTGAAAGATAGATTACCATCAATCCTTCTAATTAGAATGTCTACGAATGGGATCTGGTGAGCTACTTCCATTCTGCTTTGAATTTAATGTTAGGGGACAATCGGTTCAACTTGTCCAGGAATACTTCAAACGTACCCCATCTGTCATCCCGCGCTGAGAAAATATCATGGGCATAAATGTACCAAATCATCTCAGGCGGTTTGATAGGGGATAACAAAGTACATTCAAAGTACTCCATGTTCAAGTGGACTAAAACAGGAGATAAATTAGAACCCCTAGTACAACCGAATTTCTGTCTAAAGAATTGGTCCTGGAAAAAAAAGACGTTTGAAGAAGCACGAAGGCGAACCAAATGAATAATTTTGTTGACCGGAAGTGGGAAATTGTCCTTAAATAGTTGCAATCTGAATTCTAAAAATATGAGACCATCCCTAACATTGACGTTAGTGAAGAGAGAAGTTACATCAAGACTAAGTAACCTAGCGTTCTGTATTTTGACATTTTTCATTTTGAATATGAAATCAAAGGATTTTTAATGTGAGAGTTGGAAGACTGGCCAATAAAAGGTGACAGAAGATCTGAGAGCCTTTTGGAAGTTTACTGGAACAGGAGCCTCAGTTAGAAATGATAGGTCTCAATGGGATGACTGATTTATGAACCTTCGGAAGACCATAAAGATAGAGGAGTTTAGGATTTGTTGCCTTCAAATTATTGATGCAATCACCCATTGAATTCTTACAGCTGCTGTCTTTATTTATATTTTTTCTATTAAGCTTTTCGTAGGTTCCCGAGTCATTTAACAAATCGTAGGCTTTATTAACATAATCCAAAAGTTCTAAAATAACAAATTTACCTCCTTTGTCTGTTTTGATTATTAAGATGTTATCTAACTTTTTCAAAGCTGACAACGCATTACGGTATCTTTTAGGTAAGCCACAATCACTTTTGAAACACACGGAAATAACATTCAACAAAATACCTTTAAGACAAGAAAGATCTTTGTCATAATTATTCGTGACCAAAAATTTGTCGAAACCTACTAGATAATCCAACACATGCACAACGGGAGACGCTTTTTCAAAACTCCAAACTGAGTAAACAAAAAAGCATTGCCGACTATCCCCACGAAATATTTTTGCTATTAAACTTGAATTTAAGTAAAAAAAAATTTTTCTTTCAGCAGCTTCGGAAATTTTCAGAAGTGTGACGTATGAGTAGTCAAACATTGCTATTTACACGGCATTGTTCACCATTATTAAACATTGAATCTATTGAATAGCGGTCAGAATATCTAATAAATAATGGTCTATTGTGTTGCTGGCGAGTGCGAAAACAGCTAAGAAATGTACCAACTAAACCAACACTGTCTGTAATTTGGATTACCACATCTTTAAGAGTAAGCTTCTAACACCTGTTGATCTGCCTTCATCCTACTTCTGATGTTTTGGGAACCTCCCTTATAATATATAGTATCCTGACCTATATAAATAAAAAAAATCGTGCAAAAGGTTCCCTTATAAAGTATGAAAGCCCTTTTCTCTATAATTACAGGATATTCAGCAAGGTACATTATATTACAGAGCCTTTTTCTTTAGCTTTTTGGTTATCAATTTATAATGGCTACATCATTCAATAGTTCAATTTGATCCATTTATGGCTCAATAAATGTCTTTCCCATCATTCTTATATCTCAAAATTATGAATTTTTTTCCTTAGGGAAGACTGTATGCCAATTTCAGCTACATACGTCCATGGAAGTTATGTCTTTTTTGGATATAAGAGGGCTTTATAAAAAACGCGTCATTTTCTCAGTTATTGCTGGGGTAGCAAAGGTCTACCCAAACTTTTTTGCCATTTCTCATTTTCTAGTTCATGATTCTAAAGAGTAACTTAGAGGACGTTCCACTCAGCCAGTAACCTATGTAATGCACATTTTATGAATTTGGACATATTATGAATATTTATGAAATGTACAGCACCAATAATGAATTCACAATTGAACACACAGATAACGAATCCATTTGACATCCACACTTCTTTTAGTATATCGTTAAAGAGTTCACTTGTGAAATTTGTTCCTCTGTCAGATTGGATTTCTTTGGGCAAAACATACTCGAGTAAAAAAGAAAAGAAAAGAAAAAGTGTTAGCGATGGTTTTTGTATCCTTCCTTTTGATAGGGAAAGCATCGGGAAATCTCGTAAGTGGACACATTATATTCAGAATGTATTGATTTCCCTTTTTTTCTGTTTTTGACAATGGCCCCATTATGTCTATGATAAATTTATCAAAAGGGTTCCCTGACATAGGGGTGGGAGATAAGTGGGCTTTAGGGATCTTTTGATTTGGCTTGCCAGTAAGCTGACAAACATGGCATGTTTGAATATATTCTTTAATGTTCTTTTTTAGATTGGGCCAAAAGAAATGTTCTAAAATTTTGTTTTAGGTCTTACAAACTCCTACACGACCACCCAAGCCATTATGAAGCTATTTCAATTATTTGTGATCTAATTGATTGAGGTATAACTACTTGGTGAATCTCTACCTAAGTATCAGAATTTAAATGTAAAGAGGGCTTTGTACATCTCATGATAATATATTGTTGGTAATAGAATCAAGGGAATTTGTCTACTTTATCATTAGAATATTCTGCTAATCTATGGAACTGTTTTAAAATAGATTACTCAGTCTACCCGACTCCATGAACTGGAAATGTTCACATACTACTCAGACTAGATAAATGAATTAAGTAAACACATAGATATGGTTAGACACTGCTACCATATACTTATACTCGACTTCATCGATGCAGCTGCCAATAAGGCCACTCCAAACCTCCTCTCCAAAAGTAGACTAAAATATGCCCTCTCCATTGCCTTAAGAAACCTCCCTCTAAAAAGCATCTTCCCCTCCGAACAACTAGAACTATATTACCCCCTCATTGAAACAACGCTAGGTATAATAATAATCTACGCACAGATCCCTCTCGACTTACAAAAGAAATTCATTGGTTGGAATATAATCCCATTCCCATACACCTACAAAAACTCAGCTATCACTCTCGATGTTGAACCCACAACAATGATAAAATCTGAAGACGGCCAATGGTACTCATACACGCCCTCCTCTGACCTCACCCTATGCAAATCAGCTGTTTCTAAATTCCATGTTTGCCCCGCCTACCTTTATAGTTTTTATCGCACCACAGAATTAACCTGCATGGATCAAATAATAACACTGAACGCCAGCACATTAGACAGCTGTCAATACAGAAAAGTCAACCATAATAAAACCCTTCACGTACACATCAATACATAATACTTCCTATTCTTCCTACGAACCACACTCGTTTTAGCAATCTGTGCAAACAACCCCTCATCTTGGCAGAAACCAATCCGTAGACCTGTCTCAATCCTTAACTCATGTGAAATATACTTTGAGGACACAAGCTTTCACCCCATCCACCACCATAACATTCTTCATTACAATCTCAGCTCCACCCTCGACCCTATCGCACCCTTTCCAGTACCCCTAACATTCCCTAAACCTCCTTCCCTTTCCTTAAGCCTACAAGGTCATTTAGCCTTGCTAAACGCCACCCAATCAAACATAATAGACACATTACAATCCTCCACTCTCACACTCCCATCAATCGCAATATCCCTCAAATCCTTCGCCCTTCTACTCCTGCTCCTCCTCATTTGTAGATTAGTATACGCCTGCGTGCTCAAACGCACTGGATAGGAAAATTGAACCCCAACTATATACACTAGAATTAAGTTTAAACCAAGTCTTATAGATTATACTCTATAAGTAACCACTAGGAAAACTGAACCCCAACTATATACACTAGAATTAAGTCTTAGCCATGTCTCCGTATGTAACCTTATAAGAATAAGTAACTCACCAAAAACATGTTAGAATCCTTCACACCTTTGACCTTATTACCACTCCAACTACCCGACTCTCAGAAAGAGTCACGAAAAAAAAAAAAAAAAAAAAAAAAAAAAAAAAACTACAAGTGTTAACTTACAGGGAAGAACCCCGTTACACTTAGATGATTCCCAAGTGCAGCTCACAGAAAAGAGTACCTTTTTCCACCAGTGATAGTAAACAAGATGTCAACTCACAGAAAATAGTTCCTTTTCCACCAGTGACAGTGGACAAAGTGCATCTCACAGAATGGAGTCTAACTTCATCACATTAGAACTGACACAATATTTCAAAAGATCTCCCAGAAAAGAGAGAGGTGAAAGTAGGTGGAAACAAGTGTGTACTGATTTTAACGAAAACCGGATTTGGTCACCCCATTCAAATGACTAACACCCCTTAGTGAACAATGAGTATGCCATGATACCAATTTGACCACACCCAACAAACTGCGATAATTTAACCTCCCCCCTCAACATCTACTATGGGTCACAACATGTATCGCGTCATACTCCCAATATATATATATATATATATATATATATATATATATATATATATATATATACACACATATATACATATATATATAAATATATATATATATATATATATATATATATTTATATATATATATATATATATATTTCAGAATACTAAACGTTTTCGTTTATTACATCCTTAGAGTATTCTGAGGATGTCGTAATGGACAAAAAGTTTAGTATTCCGAGCTTTATTTTCCCTGTGGTTTCTGTATGATATATATATATGTATACATATATATATGTGTGTGTGTGTGTATGTATTTATGTATGTATGTATGTATGTATGTATGTATGTATGTATGCATGTATGTATGTATGTATGTATGTATGTATGTATGTATGTATGTATGTATGTATGTATGTATGTATGTATGTATGTATGTATGTACTTTTAAAAACTCCCTCACCGCTCTCCATTCCAGGTGACAGGAACGTACCCTCTTTTAGGACGACCATTGCTTAAAAAGTTTTAGTTTTTCAGAAGCAAACTCAACGTAAATGCAACGGGGAAACTTCAGGGGTGTTGTGATACGCTTTTAATGTACTTTCTTTTACTAAAGGGCTGGAGGAATATTCCTCAACAGTATTGAATACTTTAGCGGCTGTACCAGTTAGTTTAGTTTAGATAAGCCATACACTTTCTTTCTAAGGCCATTTCCAATATTGGGCTAGTTGCCCAAATTGCCTGAAAAAATATTCGGGATCTGACTCATTAAAATTTGGGACTGCGGTGATTTCTGTATGTAACTGGAATGAAAATTTAACCTCTTTTTCACAGCTTATCAATTCTATTTTATGTATATAGTCAAGCTCTTCCTCCTCACTTTCATGTCTCATTTTCTCTCTTTCTAATTCCATTTTCTCCCGTTCTAATCTAATTTTGTCTAACTCTAGGTTAATCACCGATCTATTTAATTTAACTTTTGAAATTGCACCAGAAGAGGGAGGAGGCTCCACTTCTTCCAGTTGTGATGCAGTGGAGTTGTTCATGAATTCCTCTTGGGGAAACTCCATCTTGTAAATGAAATGGGTAATTTAGGGTTTTGAATTGTTTAAAATTGGTATTCCACTCCCTAGTGAATATTTACCAAACCTTGGACCTCACAAGTTAATGGCAACATTTCCGTTCACCCCCTTTATTATTTCAATGAATGTATTTGAATCTTTCTAGCGCTCAGAAAAACCTTTCCGAAATAGGTTTTCTGCATAGGGGTTTTCCCGTCAGGAAATGAGGTATCGTATATAACTTCGAGCTGCGTCCGAGATTATATATTGAAGGTCCAAAAATATTTTCAAACACGACTTGTACTGTGCTTAAAAGGGGGTACTTGAATCTGGAATAGGTCAGTTACTAGTAAGCACAGAAATTTTAGTCATAGCGACTGGGGAAGCTACAGCAAGTATTTTTTTTATTGTGGGTCACAGTTAAATAGAACTATTATGGTAGTGTCTAAGGAAGGTACTTTTTATGGTGACGCACAATGTTATTTGCTCTTCGCTGGAATTAAATGGCTAAGGCACATCAATAGATATCATAAGGCCCTCCCCTCTTTCCGCTGTTCAATACCTAACCAAGTTCGTCTAGTACCAATAGGTCGTCTTACCTAACATCATCAGTCAAATATATCCGTTCCCGTAGAAAGTGTCAACGAGACTAAGCTATGCTGTGTGCATTAGCGAGGTGTATCAGAGTTGCCAGAGACGTATTATTTACTTACTTGACTTTTTTAAAGTTAAGTTAGAGCAATTTACCAGTATTTGATCTATATATTCAAGAAGTTCAGTCTAATTAAATCTATCAAATAGAGATCCCAGTCAGCAGGCCCCCGTATTACAACCTCGTGGGTGCGTTGTGAGGAGAGGGAGATAGGGGAGAGGATTATGAATAATAGATTGCTCATCAGATGGTAATTTAAAACCATTTTCGCTAGGCTAGGGGATGCCAGACACCACAAGGTGTAATAATATTATTGAAAAATAGACGCAAGGACAATTTACTGGTTTGGGCGAGTTCTTTAATCAAATGAAATAGATCAACGTAAGACGGGTTTCTCCAAACACTTTCCCTACTAATATATCCTAGGCTAGTACATGCGTACATACATACATACATGCATACATACATACATACATACATATATATATATATATATATATATATATATATATATAGAAGAAACTGAAAAAAGTATTGCTAAAAAGAGACAGGCTTATAAGAAATATAAGTGCTCGGGTGCATCTAATGACTATGAAAATTATGTATCAATACAGAGAGATTTAAAATAGACAATAAGAAAAAGAAAACGACAATACGAAATGAACATCGCTGATACATCCAAAGAGAATCCCAAAGAATTCTATAGTTACATTAGAATCACATTGGTCCACTATCATCTGCTGACGGTCAACTTGAATATTCAAATGAAGGAATGTGTAATATCTTAAACAATTATTTTAGCTCGGTATTGGTAAACAAAACACCTCAAAGTGAATTCCAAACTGAAACCTGTGAAAAGTCTAGGGTAAACTTACTCACTACGGTAAATATAACAAAAGAAAAAAATAAAAGGTGTATAGACAAACTTAAAGTTAATAAAACACAAGGGCCTGACGGTTGGCATCCAAGAATCTTAAAGGAAATGAAAAATGAGATTGTTGTTCCATTAGAAATTATTTTCAAGAAATCCATCATATCCCAAGAGAATGGAAGCTAGCTAACGTTACTCCCATATTCAAAAAAGGTGACAAAAAGAAATCAAATAACTATAGGCCTATAAGTTTGACTTCAATCGTAGGAGAAATAATGGAAACTATCATCAGAGATCTATCGAACATCATTTAGAAAGTAACCGTTTGATAAATGATAGCCAGCATGGTTTCAGACGGAAACGTTCTTGCGTGACTAACTTACTCGAATTCTACAACACAGTTATCTCGAATTATGACAAAAGAAACAATATAGATTTAATATATCTAGACTTTGCAAAAGCTTTTGATACCGTCCCACACGAAAGACTACTTACTAAATTAGCTTTACACGGCATAAGTGGTAGCCTATTAAGTTGGACTAGTAATTGGTTGAATGGTCGAAAACAGAGAGTTGTTTTAAATGGAAAATCTTCTAGATGGAAAAATGTTACAAGTGGAGTTCCTTAGGGTTCCGTTCTTGGACCACTTCTATTCATAGTATATATAAATGATATAGACCATGGACTAAAATCTACTGTTTCCAAATTTGCTGATGATACAAAACTGTGCGGAGTGGCAAATGATCACTCAAACCAATTAGATATTCAAGAAGATTTAGATCAATTACAGCAATGGTCTGAAAAGTGGCTAATGAAATGTAACACAAGTAAATGCAAGGTAATGCACATAGGTAAAAACAACAGTAAGTACGATTACAAGTTATTTGGAAATTCGTTAACAAAAGTGGATAGTGAAAAAGATCTCGGCGTAATTATCAGTAACGACCTCAAATCATCCAAGCAGTGTATTTCAGCCTCTTAGAAAGCAAATAAGATTCTGGGACTGATTGCGCGATCTTTTGACTTCAAAAATCCATCACTCATTAACAAGCTATATAAATCGTTAGTTCGTCCACATTTGGAATATGCTATTTCCGTATGGTCACCGAATCTCATTAAAGATATTGACAGACTGGAAAAAGTACAACGGCGAGCCACAAAACTGATTCCAAATATCAAAAACAAATCATACAGAAATCGACTAAAACAATTGAATCTGTTTCTCTAAAAAAGCGTAGACTCAGATGTGATTTGATACAAGTCTTTAAGATTCTAAAGGGAATTGACAACATCAAAAGTGACAAAATTTTCACATTGAATAAGAATCAGACAAGAAACAATGGTCTCAAACTGTCCGGAAATAGATTAAATTTGGAAGTGGGTAGAAACAACTTTGCCAACCGTGTAGTTAATGAATGGAATAAACTTCCTGCACAGGTAGTGCAATGTAGTTCAGTTCGATGCTTTAAGAATCATTTAGATAAATACCTAACTAAGATGCTGTAATGATTATAATTTATCTTATATTATTTGTCTTTGTTTTGTTATCATTTGTCTGTCTGATTTTCATTTATTATTAGTTATATTTCAATTTATTATTATTTACTATTTATCTGTTTGTTTATTATCTAACTATACCTATGCATTTATTCATGTATTTTATTTGTTATTTACATTATTATAGTTTCTATTTATTATTTTATTATTAATATGATTTTTTTTCGCATCCGACCTAGATATGGATCAAAAGGTCTCCTGTCGGCATGCTCCGCCTTTGTAATCCTTTGTAACCCTTTGTAATATATGACGTAAGCGGAGTAGGAAACACAGGAGTCTTAGTCTTGAGTTTATTCCTGACTAGTCTCGCAGATATGCTTTTTCAAAGCATTCCTTTGAAAAAGCATACCTGCGAAACTAGTCAGGAATAAACTCAAGACTAAGACTCCTGTGCTTCCTAATGCACTTACGTCAACCTGTCAGAATGTCTCAACACACACACACACACACACACACACACACACACACACACACACACACACACACACACACACACACACACACACACACACACACACACACACACACACACACACACACACACACACACACACACACACACACACACACACACACACACACACACACACACACACACACACACACACACACACACACACACACACATATATATATATATATATGTATGTATATATATATATATATATATATATATACATATATATATATATATATATATATATGCTGAGACATTCTGACAGGTTGACGTAAGCGGAGTAGGAAACACAGGAGTCTTAGTCTTGAGTTTATTCCTGACTAGTTTCGCAGGTATACTTTTTCAAAGGAAAAAGCATACATGCGAAACTAGCCAGAAATAAACTCAAGACTAAGACTCCTTTGTTTCCTACTCCGCTTACGTCATATATATATATATATATATATATATATATATATGTATATATATCGATATAGATATATATATGTAAATGTTCAAGCTTTTGGTGGGTAAACCAAAATCTCAAGACCTTTCTAAAAGTCTATTACAAAAATGATTACACTGGCAGACCTTCCTTGTCTGCTTTCCCACCACCTCAAGACTGACAGCTCTTCTCTGTCCGGTGGTGTACAGCTGCAAAGTTCCTGCATCAGCAATAATGAATGGTGCACAGTTTCTAATATTACTACATTTATTATAGTGATACAAGTTTTGGATACTATTTTATTTTACAATGGTTAGAATGTTTAGTTATTTCTGCTCATTAATATATTATGGTTATTAATCTAGGTTACATAGTATATTGTATATGGGTAAAAGGTGTTCTTAGGAATCAGGGGTACTTCACGGTTTGGTCACGTGAAGGAAGAGGTTGGTGGTGTGTGTGTATGTATGTTCGTATGTGTGTTGCTGTGTAGTTTTCCATTGTGTTGTAATCTGTGAGATTATGGTTACATAATACCTCCCTCCCGGCGAGAGGTGACTCCTGTCACCTGGAATGAGGAGCGGCGAGGGGGCTTGTTAAATTTTCATACATATATATATATATATATATATATATATATATATATATATATATATATATATATATATTGAAATATGTAAGACAGATGAGTGGATGGGTGGTGAGATAAACACAGGGAACCGTTTAGGGATTTATTCTGACGTTTCGTCCTTACCAGGACTTCTTCAGAGTACATGCACATTCAAATCATTCACCCCCTAAATACCCGCCGAATCTATCCGCGTTCCACCATGATCGACCTGACCTCTCGTCCTCCTACGCTCTGCCTCGCGAAGTACCAAGCGGCTCGCCGTCTTTGTTAATTTAATAAACCCATCGCGGTGGTTGTTGTTCGGATGGGAAGCGATGTAAGCTGCTTCAGTTATTTTCCTTCTTTTCTTAGGAAGTCCTTGCTGCAGCACCTCTACTTTGTTCCAGTCTGGTAAGTGGCCGTGAGTATCTACATGAACCACTAGCGAGTTTGATACTCGGTGTGCCTTGATGTCATTCCTGTGCTCAATTGTCCGTTTCTTAATACCTCTTAATACCTCGACACTGTTTTCTTCCCCGTTGGCCACGACTTTATTCTGGTTCTTGGCCAACGGGGAAGAAAACAGTGTCGTCTACAAGATACCGTGTGGAAACTGTCCTGTGAGCTACTACGGGGAAACCAGCCGAGGTATTAAGAAACGGACAATTGAGCACAGGAATGACATCAAGGCACACCGAGTATCAAACTCGCTAGTGGTTCATGTAGATACTCACGGCCACTTACCAGACTGGAACAAAGTAGAGGTGCTGCAGCAAGGACTTCCTAAGAAAAGAAGGAAAATAACTGAAGCAGCTTACATCGCTTCCCATCCGAACAACAACCACCGCGATGGGTTTATTAAATTAACAAAGACGGCGAGCCGCTTGGTACTTCGCGAGGCAGAGCGTAGGAGGACGAGAGGTCAGGTCGATCATGGTGGAACGCGGATAGATTCGGCGGGTATTTAGGGGGTGAATGATTTGAATGTGCATGTACTCTGAAGAAGTCCTGGTAAGGACGAAACGTCAGAATAAATCCCTAAACGGTTCCCTGTGTTTATCTCACCACCCATCCACTCATATATATATATATATATATATATATATATATATGTATATATATATATATATATATATATATATATATATATATATATATATATGTATATATAAATATGGCGAGTATGACGTGATACCTGCTTTGAACCCTAATAGGTGTTGAGGGGGGGGGTTAAATTGTCATTGTTGGGTGTGGTTTAATAGGTATCATGGCATACTCATTGTTCATCAAAGGGTGTTAGTTAATAGACTGGGTTAGCCACTCCGTTCTTTCTCTTTCCTTTTTTTTTTTTTTTTATACGCTCGGTTTCATCACTCTACACTTCTCTCTTTTCTGGGAGATCTTTATGTGTCAGTTCTGTGACTGGATTTTGTCTATTGTCACTGGAAAATAAAAGGGGTCATTTCTGTGAGTTGCACTTTTGGGTCATCAAGGAGTAAAGGTGTTCTTCCCTTTAGTTAAGATATTGGGAAGTAGTTTTCTGGGTTATGACTCGTTTCTGGGAGTCGGATAATTGGAGTGGTAATAAGGTCAAATGTATGAAAGGTTCTAACATCCTTTGATGGGTTATTGTCGTAAAGTTACATATGGATTATAATTCTATGGTTAAGATATATTACAGTATATGGGGTTCAGATCTTCTAGCCGGTGCGTTTTAATGCACAAACATATACCAATCTACAAATGAGTAGGAGCAGGACTAGAAGGGCGAAGAAACTGAGGGATATAGCGATTGATGGGAGTGTGGGGGTGGTGAATTGCAGCGTGTCCATCATATTTGATTGGGTGGTGTTTAGTAGGGCTACATAGTTCTGTGGGTTTAAGTAAATGGAAAGAGGTTTGGGGTGGTTTAGGGGTATTGGAAGGGGTTCAATGGGGTCGAGGACGGAGGTGAGGTTATATCGAAGGATGTTGTGGTGGTGGTTGGGTTGAAATCTTGTGTTTTCAAAGAAGATTTTGCATGAGTCGGGAATTGAGACAGGTCCACAGATTTTTTTTTTTTTTGCCAAGATGAGGGGTTTTCTTTACAAATTACAGAAACGAGTGTGGTTTGTGGGAAGAATAGGAAGTATTTTGTATTAATGTGTACGTGAAGGGGTTTGTTGGGGTTGATTTTTTTGTATGTGCAACTGTCTAGGGTGCTGGAGTTCAATGTTACAATTTGATTCATACAGGTTAATTCTGTGGTACGGAAGAAACTGAAAAGGTATGCAGGACAAATGTGGAATTTAGAGACAGTTGATTTGCAAATGGCGAGGTCGGAAGAGGAGGTATATGAATACCATTGGCCGTCTTCAGATTTGATGACTGTTGTGGGTTCCACATCAAGAGTGATAGTTGAGTTATTGTAGGTGTATGGGAATGGGATTATATTCCAACCTGTGAATCTTTTTTGTGGGTCGAGGGGGATGTGTGCGTAGATTGCATTTGTGCCTAGTGTTGTTTCAATGAGAGGGTAGTATAGGTCTAGTTGTTCGGAGGGGAAGATGCTTTTTAGGTGGAGGTTTCTTAAGGCGACGGAGAGTGCAGTTTTTAGTTTGCCTTTGGGGAGGAGGTTTGAGGTGGCCTTGTTGGCGGCTGCGTCGACGATGTCGAGTGTAAGTATATGGTAGTAGTGTCTGACCATACCTATGTGGTTGCTTAAGGTGTTTATTTGTTCTATGTAATATATGAACATTTCTAGTTCGTGGAGGTGGTTGGATTGATTAAGGGAATATTCGTGGAGTCTGGAGAAACGGTCAAGTAGTAAGTTTACGGATCCTGCCAAGTATTGAGAATTTTGGGAGTTTAGAAGAACAAGTTTTCCCATCTTATTTAGTTTGGAGGTCACTTTGTCTATTGTGAGGTGAACATTGGTTATATCTTCTTCAGTTGCAATGCCAAATAGGGATTTAGAAAGGGAGCCCATGAAGTTCATGAGTCCTCTTTTATGTCTGAAGGAGGCATGGTGGAGTTCTGAGTTATGAGTTGATGTCATGTCACTCCGTTCAATTGTGGAGAGTTGGAGGAGTAATGTGTTTAGCTTGATGGAGATTAAGTCGAACATGTTGTCTCTTGATTTTGAGGAGTCAGCCATGGTATCGGGGTGTTTGAAGGTAGTATGGAAGTGGTCCGATATGGTATTGGTTAGTTTCGGACATCCTAAAATGCGTCCAAAGGCGTCCGATGGCGACCTATGGCGTCCAATCCCTTTAAATGTTTATAAATTTGGCTGAAAATAATTCAGAAATAAATATATATTGCAAGTGAGTTGTCTTTGTAAATTTCATGTACTTTGTGCCATTAACAGTGAAGTTATCTACATTGGAATTTGCCCGATCGAGATAGCGGCCAGACCTCCTGGCCACCATCTTTGTTTTCACGGTTCCCGATCGGGTCGGTGGAAAACATGAAACCAGCACTTTCAATTTCCACATTTCTTTCAAGAGTCAATCATTTGGTTCATCTCAAGACTAAACATAGTACCAGAAAGATAATTTATTTTATCATGTTTGTAGAACTTGGTTAGTTGGGGCTTTGAGTTAATTCATTAAACGAAAAAACAGTGAGTATGAAACATCCATCTTAAAACGGCATGGCCCAACAATCATCATTATCATCATCGCTCAGGCGTCATAATCCTAGGGGATCTCTGCTCAGGAAAATTCACAAAACTTACTTCCCTGACACAGCTGGCGCACGGGGTACATTGTGCGTCTGGGAATAATAGTCTCAACATCCACATCATCGTAAATAACTTTATCATTACATATTAAAAATAGAGGTCGCCACACTCAATCCTTCCGTTCCGTCTGTTTGTCGACAGGAATTAAAGGGACTCATGCGAAAAGTTATTGTCCGCCCGTGTAAAAGCGATCAAAGTCCCCCAGGGATAAAAAGTCCTCTCGCTTTGTTCTGACGCATTAAGCCGCGTTGTTTCATTGTATGGGGTTATGTGGGATCCAGGCATTTGGTCTCCAGACATTTGATCTCTGGACATTTGGTCTCCTTCGTTAACACTGGACATTTGTTCTCCAGACATTTGATTTCTGGACATGTGGTCTCCTTCGTTAACAAAAACTGGACATGGTCTCCAGACATTTGATCCCTGGAGATTTGGTCTCCTGACATTTGGTCTCCTTCGTTAACAAAAACTGGACATTTGGTCTCCACATGAAATTTATCATTAGTACAGATAACCATATATTTGGTGAAGAAGCTTAGCAATAAAATATTCAAATATGCTTCTTGGGATTATATGGTTAGTAATTAAATGTTTAATTCTGATCAATTAATGGGTACAGTAAATGGTGTACGGATGCAATCCCTCAACCCAAATCCCGCATAATAAAAAGTCACACCCGAATCTACTTATCCACACATAAAAGAACTATAAATATAATGTTAAATTAATATTTCATGTCAACATATCGACATTTGGGAGTATATCAGTTGTTGTTATGATGGTTTATCAGGTGTCTGTATTACTCTAGTCACTGACAGCTATTTCAGTTCTGCAAGGCATTGCATATATTCGGATTGGTCATTCTCCATAGATCATTTTTCATCACAACTTTGCATATGATGGGTAAACCTTATTTGATAAATCAGAAGATGAGAAAAATAACTAGGGGGTTTTGGTGTACTGTATTCGTGAAGGTGTTAATTGTTGAAATAAATTTCATTATAAAATACCACAGGATTGATAATAATGATTAAAATGGTGAAAGGATATTAACTGCACAAATGATTCGGTAACACCCTTTAATCAAAACTAACTCAGGTAAGCATTTGATTCCAGTTTAGCCGCTTACAAAAGAAATAACAGAAACGATGTAATATAGAATTTGAAAATGTTTTATCTGTATTAGCAATTATACTGCCTGTATAATTCCTCCAAGCCCCAACTAACCAAGTTCTGCAAACATGATAAAATAAATTGCCTTTCTGGTACTATGTTTAGTCTTGTGATGAACCAAATGATTGACTCTTGAAAGAAATGTGGAAATTGAAAGTGCTGGTTCCATGTTTTCCACCGACCCGATCGGGAACAGTGAAAACAAAGATGGCGGCCAGGAGGTCTGGCCGCTATCTCGATCGGGCAAATTTCAATGTAGATAACTTCACTGTTAATGGCACAAAGTGCATGAAACTTACAAAGACGACTCACTTGCAATATATATTTATTTCTGAATTATTTCCAGCCAAATTTATAAACATTTAAAGGGATTGGACGCCATAGGTCGCCATCGGACGCCTTTGGACGCATTTTAGGCAGACCCGTTAGTTTACGTATTGACTCTAGATCTGAATATATTCTCGCGATGTTAAGTTCCATTTTAAGTGTTATTGTGTCTGATTACCATTACCTGACCTGCAGGGGCGACTATGGCTCCTGGAATCATCCTCGGTTGTTCAGTGCCGGAAAGGGCTGCGATGAGGCTTACTACGAGGATGAGAGGTAGGATTGGCCTGGAAGTTGGGGAGTGGGGTTAGGTATCTTATCTCCAGATGTTTTTTGTTTTGTTTTGTTTTGTTTTGTTTATGATATTTCTCATTATGGGTATGATTTGGATATGATTCAGCCAGGTGAGCACGATCCTGAAGGAAGTGAAGAGAGATTATATAGTTAGGGAAAGGTTTGATGGATAGGGATCGTGATCACTTCCCACTCAGATGAGCATGACGTCCTGCTCTCTAAGGGGGGGGTTGGAGAATCTGGGCTGGTGTAGTGAGTTAGCGCTTGGAGCGTAGTGTCATGTGAAAGGTGGGGGGTTGAGAATTCGTGGTTGTGGGTGGAGGTTGGTTTGGTAGGAATCTATGCCTGTCTAGGATGGAGGTTACGTCGAGGTTTGATTTTATTTGTTTTAGTTTTTCTCCGTGTGCTGTGATGAGGGTGTCATCTGATGGGTCAATAAGGTGGCAGTTGTTATTACTTAGCGTTTCCGCTACTACCAGGGGGCCGAAGAACTTTGGTTTAAGTTTGTTAGGTCTGTTGTGTTGTTTAAGCATGACAACATCACCTGGGGTGAGAGACAAGGATCGAGAGTATTTATGTTGTTTGGTTTTTGTCCTTTGTTTGTCTTGTTCTAGGTTCTTTTTGACTTCTTTGTGGATCAAGTGCATGGCAAGTTCTACGCGTTTTGCGTAATCTTCTATGGTGTAGAGGGGGGAGTTTTTTTTTCAAGTATGTCATAAGGCATACGGAGGGGTTGGTCAAAGAGTACGAAGTGAGGGGAGTTCTTCGTTGCTGAGTTTATAGAGCCATTTATGCTGGCTTGTACTTGTGGGAGCCAGTCTTCCCATGTGTCGCAAAGGCATTCTTGCAGGGGGCGGAGGACTTCGAGGATTTTTCTGTTTGTTCTCTCTACTAGTCCGTTTCCTTGTGGGTGATACGCTGTGGCGTATAATCTGTTGATGTGGTATAATTTGGCTATGTTTTGGAGGACTTCGTTCTTGAATTCGGATCCGTTATCGGAAAGGATTTGACGAGGAATGTTATACTTACAGAACACATGGTCGACTAAGGCTTGGACCACTATTTCCGCTGATTTGTCTGGTAGGTGGACTAGTATTGTATACTTTGAGAAGTAATCTACTGCGGTAAGGATGTATTGGGAACCTTGGCGGCTTGGAGGTAGTTTTAAAAGATCAATGCCCATAGTATCCCATGGTTCTGAAGGAATGGGTACTTCTCCAATTTGGAGTGGTTTCGGGTCTGGTCCACGAAGTTGGTTACATGTGATGCAGTCTTCGATGTGACGGTTGATGTCGGTGGCCATCTTGGGCCAGTAGTACGCCCGTTTGGTATTTGCAAGACATTTTTCTTTGCCTGGGTGGCCTGCAATGGGGCTATTGTGTACCATTAGGAGGATTCTTGGAATTAAAGAGTTAGGGATTATTGTTTGGGTTGGGATAGTGGTGCCTCTTTTAAGAATTCCATCCTTTAGGTGTAATTCTCGGACGGGTACAGGGGGGTGGGTTTGTAAGGTGGTTCCCATTTCTAGGTGGCGGATTACCTGTGACCAAGTCGGGTCTTTTCTCTGTTCTTCTCGGAGTTCCTGGGGGGAAATACAATTGGTGGTAGGGACTGTTGCAATTAGGGGGTTTCGGCTAAGTGCGTCTGCAACGACGTTAGCTTTTCCTTTAATGTAGACTATTTTAGGGGTGTATTCCAATATGGTTATATGCCATCTTGCTATCTTACCTTGTAAGGTCTTTCCTTTGAAAAATTCTGTTAAAGGTTGGTGGTCTGTCAAGACTGTGATTTTGTGACCCAGAATGAGTTCTCGGAAATGTTTTAGAGCCCAGACTACTGCTAGAGCTTCCAAGTGGGTGGTGGAGTAGTTACGCTCTGCAGGGTTCAGTACGCGGCTTGCGTACGCTATCGCTCTATGTTTCCCATTTGAGTCTATTTGCTGTAGGACTGCGCCTATCCCTAGGGTGGATGCATCCGTATACAGGAAAAATTCCTGCGTAAAGTTCGGGAAGGCGAGTATGGGGGCCTTTTGTAATGCCGTCTTTATTTTGTCGAAACATTTTTGTTCCTCAGTGTCCCATTTGAAAGGTATGTTCTCACGTGTAAATTTGGTAAGTGGAGTAGCTAGGTCAGCAAAATTTCTGATAAAATGTCTATAATAAGCGGCCATCCCAACAAAAGAACGGAGTTGATTCTCGTTCTTCGGGGTGGGGAAGTCAGCAATGGCTCTGATTTTGTTTGGGTTTGTGTGGATTCCATCTTTGTTTACTGTATGGCCAAGAAAGGTGATTTCCTTTTTTAGGAATGAGCACTTATTAAGTTGGATTTTGAGTCCAGCTTCTTTGATGGTTCGTAAGATGTACCTAAGGGTGTCTAGGTGGTCTTCTACCGTATGGGAAAAAATTAGCAGGTCGTCTAGTTAGACGAAAAGGGACTTGCCTAGTTTGTCTTTGAAAAGGCTATTCATAAGTCTTTGTAATGTACTAGGGGCATTTTTTAGTCCGAAGGGCATATGATTAAATTCGAAATGACCTTTGTCAGTACTTAAGGCTGTGACTTCTTTTGACTCTTCTTCTAGTTCAATCTGCCAAAAGGCGGATTTTAGGTCTAAAGTTGAGAAAACCATATTTCCTTGTCACAGGGATTGGAGGACATCTGCCATGACAGGCATAGGCATACGGTCTGGGGTGGTGTTGATGTTAACTTTACGGAAATCTATGACCGGTCTAAAGGTTCCATCCTTTTTAGGAACTAGAAAAAGTGGGAGTTCCAAGGGGATTGAGAATGTCTGATGCCACCTTGTTCCAGCATGTCGTCTATGTTTTGTGATACCAATTCCTTTTTGCTTTGAGGAATTCTGTAAGCTGGTATGAAAATGGGTTGTGTGTGGGGTGGTATGTGTATATGGTGTTTAACCAAAGAAGTCTTTCCTAATGGTTAATCGTTTAAGGCGATTGCCTCACGATGGGATTGAAGGATGTTCCTAAGATTGGTCCTGGCTTGTTGGAAATCTATAATTGGGATATCTTCTGGGGGGATCGGAGTGGGGTTTGGTTTGGTGATGAAGGTGTTGATTGGAGTGTGTTTCTTGAATGGGGTCTATGTATAATTTGGCTGTTCCTAATTGTGTGTGCTTGTTTAGCTTAACTGGGGTATGTGAGATGTTCTCTACTAAGATAATTGCCTCTTTGTTCTCTCTAACTGTATCCCAAACAGCAGGCATATGGAGATTTTTTTTCTTACAGGTATTGGGAGACAATTTTATCTTGGCCTGGAAGTGCACCAGGTATGATTGCTGAGATAATCATACTTTCCCCTGGGGGGATTGTAAGTTTGCCTTTGTTGAGAATTTGTGTGTTGAGAAAGGGGGGGATTAGGTGGTGTGGTGTTGTCTGACTTGGCATGTAGGTGTGGTTGGGGAAAGGTGTCGTAATGTTGGTGGTATTGCCCGATGTCGAGTCAGGGATTCGTGGAGGCATTCTGCGTTCAGCTGAGGTCAGCAAAAGCCGAGTTGGGCAAACTTGGTTGCAGGCAGGATGTTGTGACACTCCGGGAGGGTGATGTGGGGGGGTAGTGGTGGATACTGAGGGTGTTCACCTGAGCGCCTAGAAGCGTCGGGATAGGTGAGGGGGGGATTTCTGTGTCACCTAACTTGAGCATAGCGGGGTTTGTATGTATAGAGATTTTGTGGTTGGCTAAGAATTCCAACCCTAAAATGCCATCACATTCAAGGGTCCAGTTTTTTAATACGTAGAAGGTAGTGGGTGGGAATGGGTTATTATCAATGGTTATGGGGATGGTTATGGTTGAGGTGAAGTTTAGGTGTGTGCCACTTATCGTGGTTCCCATGAGGTGTGGTTTGTCGGTAGGGTAGAAATCACCTAATTGTGTACATATAGACCGTGAAAGTATGTTTATCTTCGTGCCTGTATCTATCAGGAATGTACAATGGATATTCCCTATTGTGCCCGTGAAACATAGGCCTTCTGGTTTATCTATGGTTGATGTCATGTTTTTTTTTGGTTTTGTTTTTGTTTTGTTTTTTGGTGGGAGTCTTGTATGGATTCCCCCAACTGCCTGTTTTGATTCCTGTTGAAGGTTGTGGGGCGTTCCTGTTGTGAATGTAGTGTTGGGTTTTGGGTACGGCACTCGTTGTCGGAGTGGGAGTATGTGTTATGAACTGAGCATGGTTTGTTCTGGTTGTGATGGGTAGGTTTAGGGATAGATTGGCGGTTTTGTTGGTGGTAGTCTCTATCTGAATGGCTATAAGAGTTATGAAAAGTACAGTAAGTCTGACTTTGGTTGTTAGGTGATCTTTGGGGTCTTGCCTGATTATTTTCCATGCTAGCTGACTGGGTGTAGGGTCTTTGGGCTTTGCATTCTGCGTCTGAATGGGATGTTGTGTTATGAAGAGAACACATCGTACTTTGTCTAGGGCGTTGTCTGCAATCCCAGGTGTTGTGAGAATTTGATTTGTGAATATCGCACCAAATGGGGCTGAATTTATTTATAGGGACTCTTGGGTTACGGGGGTAAGGGGGGATTGGAGTGTTGTTTATGGAGGATATTGTGTTTATTCTAGCCGGTTGAGCATTGCTGAATCTATCAATTCCACATTTGTCTGTAATGTCAAGGATGTATTTGGACGGAGAGGTGTCATTTATGTCAATGTCAACTCGTTGGGCCTCTCTTTCACACTTGATGGGGAGGGCCATGAAAAACATGGCAAGTTCAAATAGGTTAGCTACATCTTCTCCTTTGATATAGTTCACACCTTGGTTATTCTGTGATACCCATGGGGAGGGGCTATTGAGTGAAGCTCTGATTGTCTTTGAGACTTCGGCTACCTGTGCCACGATAGAGTGGAAGGAGGAGGAGGGTGGGGGGTTGCGCATGAACTCCAGGAATTTGAATAGAAAATGAAAATTATTTTGAGGTCTGCCGCTGAAAAGTTTCTGAAGTTCTGTGTAATATTGTGTGTATGTGATGTTAGATTCTAGCTTAGATTCTAGGAGACGGGAGAGATCTTTGTAGTCATCCCTTGGCTGGATATGGTTATTGAGTATAGCTAGTTTGTGTTTGTCTTGGGTTATATTATTGTTAACAAAGTGGACTTCGCATACTGCGATGTAGTCAGTGATGGTGATGCCACTTGCTTTCGAAAAAGTGGGGATATCAGGATTTGTGGTTGAGAGGGTATAGTGGTTATGGATTTGGGTAGGGGGGGTTTGGAGGGGGGGAGTTTGGTCTAGGAGGATGGGTGGGCGTCTGTGGGGTACTGGGTTGGTTATTGGCCTGGGATGTAGTTGGGTTCATATGGCTTTGATTTGCCGGTGGGGCGGTATTGTTAGTTTGGGGGGAGTCGGGGGGGTACAACTTCCTGTGCTCCGTTGGTGTTATCCATGTTCATAAAGCTATGATCTACTGATTCGACTAGGTTCCTAGCCGCAGAACGTGATCGGGTATTGTGTGACATCGTTACTATTTTTGTACATGTGATCAATCATGAAAGAAAGACAATATACAAATATAAATGCACAAGAAAAAAAAATATATATTACTTGTTCATGGTTCTGAAGGTGGTTCTATAGAGCAAGGGGTAGATTGTTGGTTTGTGCTGTTGATGAAGTTCAACCTATAATGTTATTCTATAATTAGTTTTATGTATATATAAAAAAATTTTGCTTGCTCACTTTCAAAGAAAATTGAAATCCGAGATGAAGTATTCTGAGAATATAAGAATATGCATGCACATACACGTATTTATATATGTAAATATATATATACATATATAATGTAGCTAAAAAGGACAAAATAATGGTTTTATAAGTTTGACTGGAAGAGTTACTTGTACAGCAGACCGTTGAATCAGCTAGGTGGTCTTGGGATGATGTAGAGAGCGGGGTGTGTAGTTGAACCCGTAGGAGGGGGGTACCAAAGGGGATGGTAGCAGGGGTGATCTGTCAGTTAGATGGGAGACCCTGACTTCCTGCTCTGTTGATTTGGCACCGCGGTGAGTATCTTTACTGGGATGAGAGGTGGCGACTATGGTTCGCACGTCTAATGTTCGTTGTAGCTGGGTTAATTGTGACAGGTCACAATTGTGCTGAGTTGTTGGGTGGCGGCAACTGGTGTACTTGGGTTATGGCCCGTTACTAGCGAACTACAACTCAATTATAGTGCTTCGAAAAGTACACAAGGTCACTTGACGAGTAATGTAGGTATGCGCGTCACATTCGTAGGCACTTCGTCTATACGTGTCACGTATTTCGGGGGGTAGGTGGCGCTGCCACCAGTGCAAATGTTCTAGCCTTTGGTGGGTACATCAAAATCTCAAGACCTTTCTAAAAGTCCATTACGAAAATGATTACACTGGCAGACCTTTCCTTGTCTGCTTTCCTACCACCTCAAGACTGACTGCTCTCCTCTCTGTCCGGTGGTGTACATCTGCAAAGTTCCTGCATCAGCAATAATGAATGGTGCACAGTTTCTAATATTACTACATTCATTATAGTGATACAAGTTTTGGATACTATTTTATTTTACAATGGTTAGAATTTTTAGTTATTTCTGCTCATTTATACATTATGGTTATTAATCTAGGTTTCATAGTATATTGTATATGGGTAAAAGGTGTTCTTAGGAATCAGGGGTACTTCACGGTTTGGTCACGTGAAGGAAGAGGTTGGTGGTGTGTGTGTATGTATGTTCGTATGTGTGTTGCTGTGTAGTTTTCCATTTTGTTGTAATCTGTGAGATTATGGTTACATATATATATATATATATATATATATATATATATATATACTAGCCAAATTACCCACGCGTTGCTGCGAGTTCGTGAATAATCCCTAACCTAACCATACACCACCTAACTTTAACCCTTAACCCTATCCAAAATAATTGTTTTGGAAATGAAATGTAGCTTTAAACACTCCCCCTCGCAGGTGTGCTCCCCCCCCCCGAAGGTTGGGAAATCCTAGTTTGAAAATACATGCATACACAAACACAAATATCATATATACACGTTCTTTTGCGTGCGTGTGTATGTGCTTGTGTGTGTGTGGATTGGTAATGAATGTCTATAGCTGAAAGGTGAAGAAATATATCTTGTTGATTTATCTTCAGAATATACATGGTTATATGGGGTTTATCTGCAAAAACCTGGTAGGAGTTTGTGAACAATCTATTTCCGCCCGCACTCAAATTAAATAGAAATAACCAATATTTCTATATTTGTTAAAATTATACAATTATTTACATTTACATGCTTTCTACTTACAAAAGCTATCATGGTTTGTGGAGTAAATCAATAAACTCTCTAGGGGATTTGAGCAAACAGGTACTAGGAGTGTAAGGAGAGAGAAGGTTGTTCAGAGTTTTGCTAGGCTGTAGGTCAGGGTGGGGTTTTGGATGATAATGGCTCTAACCGGATGGTTGAGTTTATGTGTTTTCACTTTGTCATAATAATAGATCATGTTCTGCTGAAACGGGTAAAAGTAGGATTCCCCCGGCTTTAGTGTTAAACTCATACATTATGCCATTGCATTTAGACTCCAACTTGTTTGTTGGATCCCTGAAGATTTGTTCAAATTGAGAGGCATCTCCCAAGACCACATCAATCTTTTATGAATGCTCACATTTTGGCAGGAGAACTGACCAAATATCACCAAGTCAGCCCACAGACATTAGGCTCACACTACAAAAACACTAGAAGAACAAAAGACAGATTACCATTGAGTTCACCCACGAATTAAATCTGATACAAATTTATTGTAATCAGTTTCAAGTCTTACTTTAGTTTGTATATAACTTGTACCAAATACACTTCTTCCTTGAAAATGCTCCATGATGAACGAAACTTCGTATGATAGCATTTTATTCCCCTCCCCAATTAACCGAGATCTTTCATAAGAAAACATAAGTCTATCAACATGAAGCTGGTTCTAGCTCAAGCTAAGGTCAAATTTAACTCAACTTGTAAATATATATATATATATATATATATATATATATATATATATATATATATATATATATATATTGCAAAAATAATCACAATAACGCGTGACGAAAAAATATTGCAGAAACCACAGGGAAATTAAAGTCGGAAAACTGAACGTTTTCGTCTATTACGACATCCTCAGAGTACAAGAAAGAAAAAATAGAACACAATATTTATACAGAAGTAAGAAAACTGGGAGAGGTTATAGTCACATAAAACCTTCGGACATTATACATACATACACATTCAATTACACATGGAAATGTTAATGGTAATAATAATAAAAGTACATACACATTCATATACACATGGAAATAAGAAAGGTAATAGTACAAAAAAAAAAAAAAATCAAAAGAGCAAAATCATGTGGCCGAAAGGTCCATAGGACATTTGGTACAATTAGGAAACTTGGTACTGCTTAAATATCCTATGATTATAAGATTGTTTAACCAAAACACAAGATAATATTATCAAATTGTACAAAAAAACAACAACACAATATTGAACAGAAATAAGAAAACTGAAAAGGTTATAGCCAAATAAAACGTCCGGACGTAATACATACATACATACTCATATACATATAGAAATATTAATGGTAACAATAAATGGAATACATACACATTCAATTACACATAGAAATAATAAATAAAAATAATAAAATAAAAAAGAACAAAACTATGTGGCCGAAAGGTCCACAGGACATTTGGTACAATTAGGAAATTTGGTACTGTTTTACTATCCTATCAAATTATAAAATTGTCTAGTTTAAATAAACCTAAACTCAAGTTAATATTATTATCAAAATTGTTCTTTATGAAACAGGATTCAATGATGTTCCTATCTAAAGCTGAATTACAATCAACAATTTTCTTAACGTTGTCCCAGTCAATGTTGTGGTTTGTGTCCCTAACATGGACAAAAACTCCACTGGACATTTGGCCCGTCCTTATACTGTACCTGTGTTGTTTCATCCTAATATTTAATTCTTTACCTGTTTGGCCAATATAATAGGAGCTACAGTTTTTACAGGGAATACTATAAACACATCCTACATTATGACAAGGGGAATTTTTAATAAGGAGTTCTTTGATGGTACTGTTTTTGAAAATAACATTAATATTAAACTCCTTAAGGATGCGAGGAAGTCTCACAAGATTATCATGAAAGGGAATTACTAACTGATTTTTCTTACAAAAAGTATCTTTTTGGGTTGTATTGAAATAAGACTTCCTTGCCCTATGTTGTGCTTTATCTATAACATATTTTGGATATTTCAAACCCGA
>NC_134799.1:49268702-49276202 GCF_046742065.1 Oratosquilla oratoria
ACGTCAACTTGGATAGTTTTAAGACTCTCGGCTCGCTTGAACAATCTACTTATTGAGTAACTGTCAAATCTGTGCGCTCTGAATTACCTACTTAGGGACAAACAGTGAGCGCTGAACTACTTCGTATTACTTCGCTTGTCTGTTTGTTCTACTTACATCAAGAGTGCGCACATGATTTTCGCACGTAGGCAAGATTACATACATTGGAAGTACGTTACTACTTACATTGTAACAATACATACATAGACAAGAAATATGAACATATTATATGTAATACAAAGAACACACAATTCTATGACATAATAATTACATATATGACGTAATATCTAATATTACGTTACACCTCCAACGTTTGGGGAAGCTTTTCATTTTCTGTTGAAAAGGTACGTTCTAGAAAGGACGTCAGCTAAAACATTGTGGACGCCTTTAATGTGCTGAATTGTTATATTAAAGGGTTGGAGAAATAAGCTCCAACGTGTAAGTCTTGGATTCTTGTTTTTCATAGTCTGTAGGAACTTTAAGGGGTTGTGGTCCGAAATGACTTGAATGGTAGTTGAGGACGAGCCCAGGTAGACTTCGAAGTGGATAAGGGCCTGGACCAAAGCGAGGGTCTCCTTCTCAATTGTTGAGCAGTTCTTCTGCGCAGGGGACAGCTTCTTGCTGTAGTAGGCGATAGCGTGAAGAACTTCATTGCGTTCTTGCAAGAGGGCGGCACCGATACCGGTGTCGCTGGCATCGACTTGCAGATGAAATGGTCGTTGGAAATCGGGTGCCCTTAGAACGGGTGCGTTAGTGAGAAGGGACTTCAGGTTTTTGAAGGCTTTCTCACAGGCAGGAGTCCACACGAAGTCGTGGTCTTTTCTCAACAGGTCAGTCAATGGTTCTGCTACATCTGAAAAATTAGGACAAAAACGGGGATAATAGCCACTCATTCCAAGGAAACGACGTACCTCTCTACGATTAGTGGGTGTTGGTACATCATTAATGGCTTTTATCTTGGCGTCTATTGGAAACACTTGGGAATTTCCAACTTTAAATCCCAAATAGGGGGCCTGTGTATATCCGAAATCACATTTGGACAAACTGATGGTAAGGTTTACTTGGTCTGCTCTATAAAAGAAATTATTTAAGTGTTCAATATGTTCTGTCCAAGACTGACTAAATATTATCACATCATCTAGATAAGTTTTTACTCCTGGCAATCCTGCAACAAGACTACTGACCAAATGGCATTGCTCGGAATTGAAACAATCCCTCTTCTGTAATGAAGGCGGTAATTTCCCTTGAGCGAGGGTGTACCGGGATTTGATAGTATCCCCTTAACATATCCAGCTTGGATACATACTTGGCAGTTCCTAGACTGTCTATGATATCATCTATCCTAGGGATAGGAAAAGCATCGGCCTTGGTATGGGCATTGATTTTCCTGTAGTCAATGCACAGGCGATACGAATTGTCAGGTTTAGGGACAAGAATGCAAGGAGATGCCCAAGGACTACTGGAGGGTTCAATTATTTCCTGTTGAAGCAGTGTTTATTTCTGCTTTTATGAACTTCTTTTTCGGATTGACTCTATAAGGGGCTTGTTTGATAGCTCTTGGCGAGTCTAGAATTATTTCATGCTCTATCAACGGAGTGAATCTTGGGGAATCTAGAAGTAATTTTGGAAAACTTCTTAAGAGAGAAAGAATGTCTTTACCTTGTTTCTCAGATAAGTGTCCTACTTTTATCTGAAGATTTTGTAGTATCTGAGAGTTTTCGAAGGGAATCTCAGGAGAAGTAGGCAGGTTATCAGAAGGCTCTTCCGATTCTATTGTGGTAGAGCTGCAAGCTGGAATTGGATCTCTGGAATAATAAGGTTAAGGTATTTATGTGACAGAGACGGGAACTCTTTCTTCTGTCTGGAGTTTTGATTATGTAATTGAGATCACTAGCTCTGGACAAGACTTCATAGGGTCCTTTGTATTTAGCCTGCAATGGATCTCCTGGTATAGGAAGCTAAAGTAACACTTGATCTCCTGGAGAGAAAGTTCTAAGTTTACAATTTTTATCATACCGGACTTTCATTACTCGTTGAGCATTCGTTAAGGTGGTTCTTCTTCCATCCATTGTTCATGAAGTATCTTTAGGGGACCACGGACTTCATGACCGAAGACTAATTCTGACGGGCTGAATCCAAGGCTTTCTTGAATTGTTGTTCGGGCGGCGAACAGCAAAAAGGGGAGTCCGTCTTCCCAACTTCGAGTGTTCTCAGCACAGAAGATTCTCAACATTGTCTTGAGCGTTTGGTGAAAGCGCTCTAGAGCACCTTGCGATTGAGGATGATAGGCGGAGGAAGTTACATGATTTATACCTAGTGTTACAAGGGTTTCTCTAAACTTGTTGGAAAGAAAATTACTTCCTTGATCACTTTGAATGTTCTTGGGAAATCCTACCATAGTGAAATATTTCAACATTTCTCTAATTACGGTTTGAGCTTTGACATTTTTCAAGGGAATTGCTTCTGGAAAACGGGTGCTCATACGCATAATGGTGAGAATGTACTGATTTCCTTTACTAGAAGGAGGTAAAGGTCCTACACAGTCAATTAGAATTTTACTAAATGGCTCTTCCATTACAGGAATGGGATGGAGTGGAGCTTCTACAATTTTCTGGTTGGGCTTACCTACAAGTTGACATGTATGACATGTTCATATTGGGCAACATCTTTGACAACCGTGGGCCAATGGAAATGTTGGGTTATGTTGAACAAGGTCTTTCTTACCCCTACGTGACCTGCTAAGGGAGTATCATGTGCCAAATTTAGAACATTATTACTGAAAGCAAGAGGGAAAACTATTTGATTCCTTACTTGCCATGGCTGGTCAGCGGTTGCGGTAGATGTTCTCCATTTCCGTTTTCTATATAGAAACCTCGTGACATATTTTCAACTTCTTCTGGAGACGAAACAAACTCATACAAATTTTTAAGAGAAGGATCCGACTTCTGTTCTTTGATTAATTCTGCTCTAGATAGAGAAACTGGTGAAGAAGAAGATGGGTCAGTTTGGGAGAATAGGGATTCTAAATTGTAGTTCTCTTCAGATTTCTTGTACTGAGATCTGGTTACAGCACAAGCAGGAAACAACTGTAAGTTATCTGAATGTTCTACTGAGGTCTTAGGGTTATTTGTTATTAAAGGAGAAATGACTTCCAGCGATGTCATTGGCCAACAATAAGGATATTCCTACTATGGGAAGAGAGTCTACTACCGCTACTTTAACCATTCCGGTTGCTAAATCAGACCGCAAGAAAACATTATGTAATGGACATTTTACAATTCCTCCAACTCCTATCAATATATCATAACCTGTATATGACTCACCCAGATTCTGCAAGACAGAATTTAAAATCAGACTTTGCTTTGCTCCTGTGTCTCGGAGTATGGAAACAGTATATTGCTGTGAAATACTACTATGAGATATAGTTCCTGAAGATACAAATGGTTTGAAACAAGGATCATGATCTGATGAGGATGGTTCTACACTACTTGACAATACCGACTTCTTTGGTTGTTTATCCTGAATAGAGGATTTTGAATCATCTGATTTTATATTACTTACAAGAGTTGGTGTCTTATTGGAGAATGAGGGTGCCAGTCTCTTTCTACAATTTGAAATGTGATGGCCAGCCTTTTTACAATATGAACAAGTTACAGGGGGATTAGTCTTAAACCTTTCCATTCTTTGTCAAGGTTGGTTTGGAGGATATTGATTGAAATCAGACCTGTAACTGGAATGTGATGGGCTAGACTGATTTTCAAAGGGTTTCTTTGGGGACCAAGGATCAGAGCATTTTGTTGAATCTGGAATATATGACTTGGACTTTTGGGATTCCATTTGTTTTGACTTAGGCTTATGGTTTAGTGTGAACTCATCAGCCAATACAACAGCTTTAGTTAAAGTTTCGGGAACATGATCATCTATAAAAATCCTAAGATCTGTCTCTAAGGGTATTCTTAAACTGCTCCAACAAAATCAACTGTTTAAATCTATCTAAGGTGTCTGTTTTACTAGTTAAACATCACCTATTGAATAACCTCTCTTGTTGAGCCGCATATTCTACGTATGTTAACTGAGGTGTCTTCCTATAATTACGGAATTTCTGTCTATAGGCCCCTGGTATTAGTTCATAAGCTTTTAAAATACAAGTTTTCATATTATCATACTCGCTTTCTGCTTCTGAAAGAGAAGTATAAATTTGCTGAGCCTTACCCTTAAATTGTGTTTGAATGATTAATGGCCAATTTTCTTTAGGGATTTGTAACTGTTGCGCCAATTTTTCCCACTGAAGAAAGAATGTTTCTGGCTCTCCTTCTGAAAACTGGGGCAAAAGTTTTACATACTTGGAAATATCTATATGACCTTCCTGAACTACGGGTTGTCTATCAACAATCCTAGCTTCTACTTCTGCCTTCTTTAATTCTAACTCTGCCAATTTGACTTTAGTTTCGTCCTCTCTTGCTACTTGTTTCACTTTAGCTTCCTCTTCTCTAGCTTTAAATTCTGCCTCTATTTGCATTCGTTTCAGTTTAGCTTCCTCCTCTCTAGCTTTAAATTCTGCCTCAATTTGCATTCGTTTCAGTTTAGCTTCCTCCTCAAGTTCTACTTTCCTGACCTTTAATCCAATCTCCTTAATCTTAAGTTCGGCCAGTCGTGCCTCTATTTCTAACCTGTTTGAAGGAATTGGTATAGCTTCAATCTCTTCTTGGGATAAAACTTCATCTACGATCAGATTTTCAACGAGTTCCTGAAGTAATTCTTTCTTTCGCAAACTTGTATCAATGTTTACTCCAAGGTGTTTGCCTATTCCTATCAATATATCTTTAGTTTGTTTCTTTAAGAAACTTACTTTGGAATTTTGAACGAATTCTTGAATTATATCATCCATCTCTAAAAAGAATGTGGTGTTAAATACCTGATAAATCCTGGCAAGGTCACCACTGTGATACGGACGGGCTGGTTATGTGAAGAGACGTTACTTGTAACGGATAAGTGCTTAAGAACCAGCTCACTTCTAGAAGTCACGGTAGGACTGAATTATCTGGTCAGGGCCTAGATAATTCGTAAGACTAGAAGTAAAAGTAACAGAGAAGATTCCAGGAAAGGAATATTAAGCTAGCGGTAACACTATTAAACGAAATTATTAATAACATGAAAGTATATCTACAGGCAATAATAAACACAAAAGAGAATGGGCAGTCGGGTCAATGGGACCGTTACATGAATACAAGAATATGGAAAGTATCGTTCAAATACGAAGCACTAGACACGTATATAATGTGGTACTAACTAAATACAAAGAGGTCAGGAACATATGTATCAAAAGAAGTATTAAGTAAAAATACAAGTATAATGCAAATTCAAATGTATATAAGACAAGTAATAGAGGCAAAATGGGTGATCACTTCACACGAATCGTCTCCTGAGTCCAACCTGCGAGAGGTCTTATCAACAGAGTAAATTGCGAGAAATGACAAGGTGTAAGCGCTTTTGACAGCTTATATACCATTGGACCGGAAGTGGGATACTTCCGGTGAAGGGTGTGGGCGAGCGCAGAGGAGGGGGGGGGGAGCAATTTGTCACACGTCAACTTGGATAGTTTTAAGACTCTCGGCTCGCTTGAACAATCTACTTATTAAGTAACTGTCAAATCTGTGCGCTCTGAATTACCTACTTAGGGACAAACAGTGAGAGCTGAGCTACTTCGGATAGATAGATAGATAGATAGATAGATAGGTAGATAGATAGATAGATAGATATACAGATAGATGTATATATATATATACATATATATATACATACATATATATAATATGTACATATAAGATACATATATATATATATATATATATATATATATATATATATATATATATATATATATATATATATATATATATATATTAATCACGAAGAACCCACAGTCGGAATAAAAGGAAACTTTGAAGAAAATGTATCCTCTATATTTCGAATAATAGCTATAGCCCTCTTCAGGAAAGTACAGGTTACGAGAATTTATAAATACAATATAGATAGTTGGCTTTTAATGAAGCCAATCTACCGGTCCAACAATCTAGGAGATTGACATCATCAAAAGGCAATTTTTGAAGTTGGCATACCCGTCCTGGTTCGTGGATTAAGCCTTCAGCAAGGCTAGAGCCAGCCACCACAAAATTTCAGTTCCCACCACACAATCCTCTTTCAAAGATGTTTTGAAAATCCCCAATTGTAACTCCATCAGTCCTTCTTTTAAATTAATTCCCAACAAGCGTCTCATAGTTGCCTACCATTACCTTAACACTGTACACAAACAAATTGTTAATGTTCATCAAAGGGTAAAGGGAACTGAGGCCCCAGGAGTGTATACCTTCCTTGTAAAGATTGTGATTTAGCGTACCTTGGTCAGACTGGAAGGGATCTTAATACTAGGTTAAGGGAGTACAAAAGATCCATAAGGTATGCCCAGGAAAATTCCGCTGTGTTCCAACATGTCAGTACCAAATATATATATATATATATATATATATATATATATATATATATATATATATATATATATATATTTATACATACCACATATATATATGTTGACATATATATATATATATGTATATATATATATATGCAGAAAAATCACTAAAAACAACACGTGATCCACAAATTTTGCTGGTAACCACTACAGAAATTGGAAGAAAACAGTAATTCCCTTCTCTTCCCTCCGAATAATCCTATAAGACCAATTATTAGCTCTGTTAAATCTATTTCATATAATTTATCCAAATGGCTAGTGTCCTTACTCAGTCCATTAGCTGGTAGAATTTCTAATTCATCCATAAAAAGTAGTGTAGACTTAGTTAAAAAACTGAACAGTTTAAATATTAATTATAATTTTAGGTTAGTGAGTTTTGATATTACTAGTTTATTCACAAAAATTCCAGTAGATGATTTCATTGTTTTTCTCACTGATTATTTGGACAAAATCTCACTTCCTTTGCCTTCTAATACTGTAATTGAACTCATCAAATTATGCATTGAAAATTGTAGATTTGAATTTAATGGTAATTATTTTTCCCAGAAATTTGAAATGGCTATGGGGAATCCCCTCTCGCCTGTCTTAAGCAATATCTACATGGAATTTTTTGAAAAAAGAACTATTGTGTGAAATTTTGCCATCTAATACGATATGGTATAGATATGTAGATGATGTTCTTTGCCCGTGGCCATGTACTGAAGACTTGGATACTTTTCTACAATCTCTGAATAATTTGGTTCCCTCCATTAATTTTATTGTAGAGTTAGAAAATGATAACAAATTGCCCTTTTTAGATTGCCTCATCCACAGAGAAGGTAATGACTTTAAATTTAGTATTTATAGAAAACCTACAAATGTGTTTTTTTTTTATATTCATTATTACTCTGCACACCAAGATAAAGTAAAAACAATCTGTATTTTCTTCCATG
>NC_134799.1:49281202-49303702 GCF_046742065.1 Oratosquilla oratoria
TATATGTATATATATATATATGTTTATATAAACATATGCAGTATATATAAATAGAAATACACACACACACACACATATATATACATATATATATATATATATATCATATATATATTATATATATATAAAGAGAGAGAGAGAGAGAGAGAGAGAGAGAGAGAGAGAGAGAGAGAGAGAGAGAGAGAGAGAGAGAGAGAGAGAGAGAGAGAGAGAGAGAGAGAGAGAGAGAGAGAGAGGGAGAGAAAAAGAGAGAGAGAGAGAGAGAGGGAGGGATGGGAGAAATTGAAACAATTGCAGGCACATACATTACAAGTACACATACACTCACTTAGGACACCCAGAAGCAGGTACTCTGTGATTTCTGAGGAAAAAAATCATATAATCTGTCATCTGCTCTCGGTCCATCGATTTTCTTTTTGCTTTACCCATCTCAAAGGTGCCTTGCTCGATCTTGTCTTAATACAGACTTTACGTTTGCTCCGGTGCATTATTTCCTCTGTTGTCACGAGTTCTTGCATTTGCCACGGTTTTGTCACCGAGAGTTGTTTACAATTGTGTCGCATTTATCGACACTAAAAGATGCAGGTCGCGCGAGCACGCTCGTGTGTGTGTGTGATTCACCATGGTCTTGGGTCACGTGTTGGACTCATGATCGACAGCTATTACCCTCGCCGAAGAGAGCTCAGAGCTCATAAATGACCGATCTATGGGTAATGATGTGACCTTATGCGTACGCACACACCCAACTCCCCGCCTACGAGAGTTGGAGTAATGACTCGCAGCGCAGCGATACTGAACTTATTTCAGCACTGGGTGGGATTCGAACCCGCACCCCCGTAGTAGCGGCCTCGAACGCTTCCACCGCGCCATCGATTCGTGTGTGTGTGTGTGTGTGTGTGTGTGTGTGTGTGTGTGTGTGTGTGTGTGTGTGTGTGTGTGTGTGTGTGTGTGTGTGTGTGTGTGTGTGTGTGTGTTTGTGTGTGTGTGTGTGTGTGTGTGTGTGTGTGTGTGTGTGTGTGTGTGTGTGTGTGTGTGTGTGTGTGTGTGTGTGTGTGTGTGTGTGTGTGTGTGTGTGTGTGTTTGTGTGTGTGAAAGAGATAGAGTGGGATAATGAGAGAAAAAGAGATAGATAAATAGGTAGAGGGAGAGAGAGAGAGAGAGAGAGAGAGAGAGAGAGAGAGAGAGAGAGAGAGAGAGAGAGAGAGAGAGAGGAAGAGAGAGAGAGACAGAGAGAGAGAGAGAGGGAGAGGGAGAGAGGGAGAGAGAGAGAGAGAGAGAGAGAGAGAGAGAGAGAGAGAGAGAGAGAGAGAGAGAGAGAGAGAGAGAGAGAGAGAGAGAGGGGAGAGAGAGAGAGAGAGAGAGAGAGAGAGAGAGAGAGAGAGAGAGAGAGAGAGAGAGAGAGAGAGAGAGAGAGAGAGAGAGAGAGAGAGAGAGAGAGAGAGAGAGAGAGAGAGAGAGAGAGAGAGAGAGAGAGAGAGAGAGAGAGAGAGAGAGAAAGAGTAACAGCAGACAGTGACTTCTTCCTACTCTCTTGTCTCGTAAGGGTGTGAATCGTGGAGGCCAGGAGCTGGGGTGTGTGCTCAGCTGGCACCGTTGAGGACTTTGCCGGTCCGAGTCGGGCGCCGAGAGTCGGACAAACAAGGGAAAGAAGGGTCAAGGGGGACTGAACGCTCCTCGAGACTCGAAGAAGCTTTCGACTTTGATAATGTCAGGGTGAAATGCGTAGGAATGAGGGATTGCGCGACAAGTTTCCAGGGGGAGCGGAAGAAAGAGGGAGGAGTAGGGGCTGAGGAAGAAAAATACAGAAGGCTTTATCTCGTTTAGGCCTAGACCAGGTGTGGGTAACTATTGGCACGCGTGCCATGTGTGGCATGCCAGCGACTTTGGCACGTGGCCTCACCGAAGAAAATAATGCAATAGATAGACCGACAAATTCTTTGTTGAATTTTACATTTCAACTGAACAGAATATGCTTTTACCATACATTCATAAAACGATTGCTTTGAAGCCCTGCATGGGGCGGTTTTGATAAGAGTTCTTGGCAACACTTGTTTTTGTACTGTTTAGTTGTCGCATCAGTAGCCAGGTTACGTGGAGTGGCTCCTGTATCACAATTCTATTATATGTTCTTTCATCTTTCATCGGTAAGCAAAATTCATGTTCAGCTATGTGAGGGTTCAAGCTTAAACTTAATTAAAACAAAAGTGTCACACCACAAAAAGCTCTAGTTACCCCAAGTGATTATTTCGTTTTCAGTGACCGCATTATCTTTTTTATTATTATTTATTTATAAGTTGGTGAAGCCTGCTATTCAATACATTTGAAATAAAAGTAAGTTTTAGTTAAAACTATGTAAAATTAAGAAATATTTTCTATTACTTTGCTAATGTAAAATGTTGAGTTTTTGAATTGTATGACTGTATATGATAGCTAGAATTGTACATCAAGGCAAGACCGCCCTTTATGTAAAAATTACTTCACTAGATTTTACATTCATTCAATTTGACATGATTGCAAATCGCACTTACAATATTCTTTGATTTTACTGCTGTTTTTTTTTCTATAAAAAAAAAAAATCTTGTATTGTAGTTCGGCCGATTTTGGGACGCACACTTAAAAAGGTTGCCCACCCATGGCCTAGACACTCTCCTCTGCATCATCATTGTAGTCTAGCAACATTTGGTGACAACCTTGCAAAAATAAACTCCCCCCCCAGCAGGTTATTATTGGTTTTGGTAGAAAAAGCTCCATAGAATCAGAAACTGAAGGATACCCAGCTGGCATCTTTGGAGCATTTTGAAAAATTCAATATGGCTTCCAAGATGTCTGCCGTGTAAATCTAAAAGCTATAAACGTCTCTTATTTCTTTATTCTTTGGCCTATTCTATAATATGATACATCAATTCTAGGGTTTTCGATGTCAAAGAAGCCATTTTTAATAGAAAATAAAGTGTAAACCCAAAACTTATTGAGTTGTTCACATACAGTATAAAAGTAGTTCCAAGATTGACACTGGGGAAACAGTCTATGGAAGCGTACGAAGGAAAGCTGCCAGACGGATTCCATGAACCGAATAGCTTTCCTGTAACTACAATGACTCCAAACGGAAGTAGACACCACTTTCTGGACGCTCTGTTGCACCCTTTGATACTGAAATTATCTTCACTAGGACCATTGGTCTCATGGATACTAAAGACCCCAATATGAGGGAAAAGTTAGACTATGAACTTTCACAGATTCCAACTTTCGTTTTCACGGATGATGGTAACCTCCGGCAAGCTTTATCAAAGTCAAAACTAAAAAATTCTTTGGGTGTTGAACAGTCCTCTCAAACAACATCAGACCCAGAATTTGTTGTGCTTGATGGTTGTGCCATCTTTTGGACAATTCACAGGCTCATTCCTGGAAGATTTGTTGATATTGTTGCAGCAGTGGAAACATTCTTGAGAAAAATCTAGTATCTGATGTTCGACAGATATTATTCATATAGTCCAAAGGGTTATACAAGAAGTCGACGGTTTTCCACGTTGCATCGTTGTCTATTGTGGACAACAAGGTACAAATCATTAACCTGCTTTGTGATGCATTGGTGGATCATTTTCAACAGCTTACGACTGACAAGGAACTGGTCATCACCGGGTCAAACCATGTACCATATTTCAGTCAGAGAAGAAAGCGTCAGGGAAGAATGGACTCGAAAATAACACATGAAGAAGCAGATGTCATTAATGCCAACCATATAGTTCACATTGCCAGACAAACCCAGAAAACGACCCATGTCATTTGTGACGATACAGATGTTTTTGTCCTGTTGGTCCACTTTGTTGCATCTGAAGGTCTTCGTTGCAAAATTTTCCTTGTTTCAACACGTCACACGAGGAATACTACAGCTTACAGATTGGGAGGCAAAATTAAGCGAAAAACCTGTAGATCAGATGTGGGAAATATGTAAAAATACACTTACTAAGATGATTCATACTTACATCCCGTTTAAGGACAGACGCCCCACAAATCAGGCTCGCCCAAAATGACTTAATAAAGTAACTGCAAAAAGTATTGCTAAAAAGGGACAGGTTTATAAGAAATGGAAGTGCTCGGGTGCACCTTATGACTATCAAAGTTATGTAATAATGAAGAGAGATAAAAAACAAAACAACAACAACAGAACGAAATGAATATCGCTGATAAATTCTAAGAGAATCACAAAGAATTCCATAGCTACATTAGAGATAAAAAGGTTATTAGGAATCGCATTAGCCCACTATTATCTGCTGACGGTCAACTTGAATATTCAAATGAAGGAATGTGTGATATATTAAACAATTATCCTAGCTCAGTATTCGTAAACGAAACACCTCAAAGTGAACTCCAAACTAAAACCTGTGAAATATCTAGGGTGAACTTACTACGGTAAATATAACAAAAGGAAAAATTAAAAAGGTGTATAGAGAAACTCAAAGTTAATAAAACACCAGAGCCTGACGGCTGGCACCCAAGAATCTTAAAGGAAATGAAAAATGAGATTGTTGTTCCATTAGAAATTATTTTCAAGAAATCCATCATATCCGGAGATGTCCCTAGAGAATTGAAGCTAGCTAACGTTACTTCCATAAAAAAAAGGGACAAAAAGAAACCAAATAACTACAAGCCTATAAGCTTGAGTTCAATCGTAGGAAAATGATGGAAACTATCATTAGAGATGCTATCAAACACCATTTAGAAATTACCTGTTTGACAAATGATATCCAGCATGGATTCAGACGGAAACCTTCTTGCGTGACTAACTTAATCAAATTCTACAACACAGTCATCTGAAATTATGACAAAAGAAACAATATTGATTTGATATATACAGACTTTGGAAAAGCTTTTAATACCATCCCCCACGAAAGGCTACTTACTAAATTAGTTTCACACGGAATAAGTAGTAGCCTATAAAGTTGGACTAGTAATTGGTTAAACGATCAAAAACAGAGAATTGTTCTAAATGGTAAAACTTCTAGAGGGAGAAATGTTACGAATGGACTTCCTCAGGGTTCCATTCTTGTTCACTTCTATTTATAGTATACATATAAATGATATAAAGGACTGAATTCTATTGTCTCCAAATTTGCTGATGATACAAAACTGTGCAGAATGGCCAATGATCACTTAAACCAATTAGATAGTCACGAAGATTAAGATAAACTACAGCAATGGTCTGAAGAGAGATTTAACATAAGTAAATGTAAGGTTATGCACATAGGTAAAAATAACAATAAGTACGATTACTAATTATTTGGAAATTTGTTAACAAAAGTGGATATTGAAAAGGATCTCGACGTAATTATCAGTAATGATCTCAAATCATCGGAGCACTGTATTTCAGCCTCTGAGAAAGCAAATAAGATTCTAGGACTGATTGCGCGATCTTTTGACTTTAAAAGTCCATCTCTCATTAACAAGCTATATAAATCGTTAGTTCGTCCACAATTGGAATATGCTGTTTCCGTATGGTCACCTAGTCTCATTGACAGATTGGAAAAAGTACAACGGCGAGCCATAAAACTGATTCCAAATATGAAAGATAATTCATACAAAAATCGACTAAAACATATTAATTTATTTTCCCTAAAAAAGCGTAGACTCAGAGGTGACTTGATACTGATTTTTAAAGTTCTAAAAGGAATTGACATAAAGTGACAAAATTTTCACACTAAATGAGAATCCGACAAGAAATAATGGTCTTAAACTGAGGAAATAGATTTAGTATGGAAGTGGGTATAAATAACTTCGCCAACCTTATAGTTAATGAAGAGAATAAACTTCGTGCAGAGGCACTGCAATATAGTTCAATTCGAAGCCTTAAGATTCATTTAGATAAACACCAAAGCAAGGTGCTGTAATGCCTGCTATTTATTTTAGATTATTTGTTTGTTTGCTATTATTTGTCTGTTTATTATTATTTATTTGATTATTATTTATTATTATTTATCTATCTATTTATCATTATTTACTATTTACATGTTTGTTTATCATTTAACTTTACCTATTTATCTATTTTATTTATTATGGAAGACAGATGTGGAGTGGGGGTGAACATGAGGGGGCGACATAGGATGAGATGGATGGATGGGGTGAAAGGGTCTTTGGGAAAGAGGGGAATGTCTGTTTAGGAAGGACGGGAGAGGACAGAAGACAAGAGTGAATGGAGAATAGTTGTATATGGATGATGTTGTGATGCATGAGGAGGAATGGATGGGGGGATGGGGAGTGAGGTAATATGTGTGAGAAAAATTTGACGCAGCCCGAAGGCATTTCTCCCCGTCTTCTCCTTTTCTGCATGAAGGGACGGAGAGGTGGGGTCGCTGATTTAATGAAGTGGCCTTGCTGTGGATGTGCTGTGTCTTGCGACACTGCCTCTGCCTCAGGGCAGTGGACAAGATGCAGAGATGACTCGTCATCCAGGAGGTGCTAAAATAAGAGGGAGGGTAGAGGGTGGAGGGGAGTGGGGTGTATTAGGGATGGAATGGGTGGGAATGGTTTTTATGCCTTTTCCTTTTTGGCTACCTCCCTTGTAGGGGGGAAAAGCCTTTGGTATATATTTGGTATGTATGTGTTTTTGTTTATTTATTCATTATTATAAAAAAAATTTGCATCCGACCTAGTTATGGACCAAAAGATCTCATGTCGGCATGCTCCTCCTTTGTAATATTTGTAACACACACACACACACACACACACACACACACACACACACACACACACACACACACACACACACACACACACACACACACACACACACACACACACACACACACACACACACACACACACACACACACACACACACACACACACACACACACACACACACACACACACACACACACACACACACACACACACACCTCGGATACACGGCGATTGGAACTCCGGAAAAGAAGTGCAACTTTCCTGGATCTCAACGACGAGGGAGTACCTTGTTGCATTAGTAGGGAAGGGGGAAGCTCGTGGTGTAGTGGGAAGGTGAAAAAATAGGAGAAAGAGAGGGATTACTGAGGAAAATGGAAGGGAATGAGGAAGGGGACTAACGGGCCCCGGATCTTAGGAGAGGTGTAAACAAACGGGGGAAGGAAAACACAGTTGAGGAACAACAAGGAAGTAGAGGTGTCAAGAGCAGAAATATAGATAATAACAGTTCCATAGAAAGAGATGATAACTGCCTATATGGATTTAATGAGGGAGGAGGTGACAACTTCCCGCGACTAGTAAATCTAGAGGAGAAAAAAAAAAAAAAAACGAAGAATGTGAGGTTAGGTTTGACCAATTATCACAGGTTACCGAAAAAGTTGATAAACTGGAAGAACTAAAGAAAGAGAAACAAAATCTAACTAAATAAATAGAAGAATTAAAAAGACAGTTAAGAGAAGTAAAGGAAGAGAATGAGGAATTAAAGAGGAATAATAAAGAAAATAAAGAGCCCATAGCAAAAGAGGTACGTGGTTGGAAAAAAGTACATGAGAACAATAAAATTGAATTCAGAGGTCTAATAGAACAGCAGACGGAAGAACAAACTAAAGACACAATTATTAAAGGGATGAGGGAGAAGGATAATATGGTAAGAGACTTAGCGGATAAAAAGAAATGTATAATTATATTAGGGATGGAAGAGAAGTATAATCTAAATAGTACTACAAGAATAAAGGAGGAAAAGGAAAAAGTAAATAAGATAATAGAAATAGTTCAAGAAGATGAACCAGAAATAGGGGAACAAATAGAAGAAATGTATAGGCTCGGGAAATATAATACAGATAAAACCAGACCAATTAAGGTTAAATTCAGGTCACAAACGACAGCAGATAATATCTTAGCAAAAACTGGGAAACTAGCAGATAGTGAGCAATATAAACAGGTATGGATAAAAAGAGAGATGAATAAAGAGGAAAGAGAGGACGAGAAAACAAAAAGACTAGAAGCTAAGGAAAAAGCGAGAAAAGAACAGAGTCAGAAAAAAAGAAAAGAAATTCCATTGGAGAGTAGTGAATATGAAAGTGAGGAAATGGTTCATAGCAGAGGAAAACAGAATGGAAACGGAAAACACAATGGAAGTGGCAGAAAAGTAAAATTGTCTTACACTAATATAGATGGCTTAATAACATGCTTGAACGAATTGAATGATTACCTGAAGGAAAAAGAACCGGACATAATGGGAATTGTAGAGACAAAATTGAAAGGTCCACTACCACCCAACAGTGTAGGACATGGTACATATAATTATTGGATTAGAAACAGAGAGGTAAAACAAGGAGGTGGAGTTATGCTCCTGACTAAGAAGGATATAAATGTGAGGAATGTCATATATGGAAAGAATAGAGTAGAGATGATTATGATGGAAGTGGAGGACAAGGATGGGAAGAGCAGGAAGTTTGTAGTAGATTATGTACCTCCTAAAACGGCTTCATGGGAAGAGAAAGAACACAAAAATATGTCAGAAGACACAAGGATAATGGAAGATGGAGGAAGAATAGTTATAATGGGTGACTTTAATTGTAAAGAAATCTGCTGGGAAGAGATGACAGTGAAGGGTGGAGACAACCTACGGGGAAATGCACTACTTGATATGATTATAGAACATACAATGACGCAATGGATACAAGAGAATACTAGGTATAGAAATGAGGAAGAACCATCAAAACTGGACCTAATAATCACATCAGAACCCAAAATAGTGGACAAGATTGAATACAAGACTCCAATAAGTAAAAGTGACCACATATTGGTTGAACTGGAACTAAATGAGGAAAAACACATAGAAAAAACGAACAATATAGAAAGGGATTTTTTTTTTATATAAAATAAGAGAATTCTTTCAAGGAGCAGACTGGGAAAGGATACAGAAGGACAAAACAGTAGAAGAGAAATGGAATATTTTGACAAAAATTTAAAGACCAACCAAAACTATTTAACAGATTTGTTAACAACAAACTGAAAAACAAACAAGAATTAGAGAGACTATGACAAGGAAAAATTGAATACACAGAGGAAATAGAAATGGCAGAAATTATGAACAAACATTTTAAATCTGTGTTTACGAGGGAGAGCATACAACCCAGAGATATCGAGTGGGAGGAGAAAGTCGCCCCTATATAAAGGGGGAAACAGGGGGAAAGAGAGACCGGTCTCTCATACAAGTACAATAGCTAAAATCTGTGAAAGAGTCATTGAAAGAAGGAAAAATTCCAGAAGATTGGAAAAGAGCAAATATAGTACCAATATATAAAGGGGGAAACAGGGATGACCCTACTAACTATAGACCGGTCTCTCTTACAAGTACAATATCAAAAAATCTGGAAAAGAGTCATCAAAACTAGATGGGTAAGGCATCTGGAAAAAACAAAACAAAGTACTAAATCCAAGGCAGTTTGGATTTAGACAAGGACGATCATGCGTCACAAACTTAATATGTTTCTATTCAAGGCTAATAGATATAATACAAGAAAGAGATGGATGGACTGATTGTGCATTTGTAGACCTGAAAAAAGCTTTTGATAAGGTGCCACATAAAAAATTGCTAAAGAAATTAGAAACTGCAGGAGGAATACAGGCCAAATTGCTGAAGTGGTTGGAAGACATATACATATATATATATATATATATATATATATGTGTGTGTGTGTGTGTGTGTGTGTGTGTGTGTGTGTGTGTGTGTGTGTGCGTGTATACATCCACATATATATATATATATACAAATATATATGAATATATGTATATATATACATATATATATATGTATATATGTTAATATGTATATACATATATATCATTAAAATCGAGGTCACCTTAAGGATCAGCCGCTAGGCCTGGGGGCGGAGCTTAGTGTTCCTGCCTCCTGATTGGTCAACCGGATCAGCACGCATGTGTCTGTGATCTGTGTATTGTGTATATATGATAATTTCCCACACACTGTACTCATTAGCACTGAAGATGCCTAACAGTTAGGCGAAAGCTCTGCATAAAATTAGAGAAGATAATTCCGATGCCTTTACTTATACCTCCAATGCTATTTGGTCAGGTAATTAAAGAACTTAGCACGACTCAGCGCGCCAGCATTAGAAAAGTTGAGAATGTCAGCAAAAAACTCGTGAACGCAGAAGCTGCTGCAAATTTTAATGACATTTGCCTTAAAGAGGATCTGCTGCCCAACTATAGCAATATATATATATATGTACATATATATATACATATACCAAAGGCTTTTTCCCCCTACACGGGGGGTAGCCAAAAAGAAAAAGGCATAGAAATATCTCCCACCCATTCCATTTCCTATATATTCCACTCCCCTCCACCCTCCTCCCTCCCTCTTATCTTGGCATCTCCTGGATGATGGGTCATCCCTGCATCCTGTCCACTGCTTCATAAATTCGGTGGCCCTCCCTCTCCATCCCCTCATGCAGAAAAGGAGAAGACGGGGAGGAATGCCTTCGGGCTGCATCAAAATTTTTCTCATACATACTTCCTTTCCCCCCAGCCCCACCCACTCCCCCTCATGCATCACAGAATCATCTATACACAACCCCTCTCCATTCACCACTATCTTCTGTCCTCTCCCTTCCTTCCTCCACAGACATTCCTCTCTTTTGTAATGCCCCTTTCACCCCATCTATCCATCGCATCCTAGGACGCCCCTTCATATTCACTCCTTCCACCTCTGCCTTCCACACTTCTTTTACTAATCTTTCTTCACTCATTCTTTCCATGTGTCCAAACCGTCCTAATACCCTTTCATCAACCCTATCTCCCAGCTCCCTTTCCACCCCTGTTCTCCTCCTCACCTCCTCATTCCTCACTCTATCCAGCCTAGTAACCCCTATCATACTTCTCAGACATTTCATCTCAAACACATTCAAACTCCTTTCCTCCTCTCTCATGTTCCATGTTTCTGCCCCGTACAATGCTGTTGGCAAAATCACTCCTTCATATAACCTACTCTTAGCATCCATTCCCAGATGTCTATTTCTCATTACACTTTTCAATCCACCAAGGCATTTACTCGCTTCTCTCAATCTACATTCTACCTCTACTATCCATTTCCTCCAGTCTTTCACCCTTAATGCATACTTCCAGCCTACTGTCACTTTCTCCCCTTGTACATCTCATCACCTTACATTTGCCCACATTTATCTTCAGCTTCCTTCTTTCACACACCTTCTCAAACTCTGTCACTAACTTCCTCAATCCCGCCTCTGATCCTGCTACAAGTGCAGTGTCGTCAGAAAAACAACAACTGGTTCACCTCCCACTTTCCTCCATTTTCTTTAATCATCTCCAACCCCTGACCCACTACTCTTGCATTCACCTCTCGCAGCACCCCATCCATGTAAAGATTGAACAGCCAGGGCGACAAAACACATCCCTGACGAAGTCCCACCTTTACCTCAAACCGTTCACTCTCTCTATTTCTAATCTTAACACAAGCTCTACTACTATCGTAAAAACTCTTGACTGCTCTTAACAGCTTTCCTCCTATCCCATGCAGTACCTCTCACAGTGCCTTCCTGTCTACCCTGTCATAAGCCTTTTCCAGATCCATAAAAGCCAAAAAAACATCCTTACCTTTTCCTATAGCTTTCTCACATATCTGTCTAACCACAAAAATCTGATCAACAGAACCCTTACCTGTCCTAAACCCACACTGTTCCTCTCCTAATCCTCTCAATCAAGACCCTCTCATACGCCTTCCCAACTACACTCAACAAGCTGATCCCTCTGAAACTACTACACTCACACTTGTCCCCCTTTCCCTATTAAAGCGGAACTATACAGGCACTCCTCCAGTCCTCCGGCGTTCAACCCTCTCTTAAACAAACATTAAATAACCTCAACAGCCAGTCCACCATAACTGTACCTCCTTTCTTCAGACATTCTGCATGGCATCCATCCAGACCAGGTGCCTTACCTGCTCTCATCATCTTAACAGCTGCTTTCACTTTATCCTTCCCTATTTCTCCTCCATTTTCCTCACTCATCACTCTCATTTTCTTAGCACTTCCCACTGCAACTACCTTTCCCTCCCTATCCTCCTTTACATTTAGCAGCTCCCTAAAATACTCTGCCCACCTTCCTCTCACTGCCTTCTCTTCCATTATCATCTCTCTATCTGCACCTTTTACCTTTTCTTCTCTACTTGATTCGCCTCCTCTTTCTCTTTTAATTTCCTTCCAAAACATCTTTTTATTACGTTCAAAATTTTCTGTCATATTCTTACCACATTTCACATCTGCTCTCCTCTTTGCTTCCTTTATCTTGTGCTTAGCTTCCCTTCTCTTTACTTTGTACCTCTCATACGATTCCCTCGTCCTAATTTTCAGCCAATCTATGAATGCCTGATTCTTCTCTTCTACACCTTTCTTTGCTTCCTCATCCAACCACTCACTACCCTTCCTTCTATTTCCTCCCGCCCTCCTTGTTCCACACACCATCTTTGCACACCTTATGACTCCCTCCTTGAACCATCCCCATTCCTTCTCCACTCCTAGTTCTACTCTATCCTTTACTCCCTCCCATTCCTCTTTCAGCTTCTTCTTATATTCACTCTCCTTTTTTTCTCATTTAAGCAGATCATTCTAAGTACCTCCCTACTTTCTGCCCTTTTCCTCTTTCTCCACCTATTCTCCACTCTCAATTTACCTTCCACCAGAAAATGATCTGATATCCCCCCACTCTCCCCTTAGAACATGTATATCCTTAACTCTTCCTACCATACTCCTATATAGTCCATTAACGCTCTATCTGGCACCCTTCCGTCCACCACCCTCTCCCATGTGTACTTATGCTTGACTTTCTTCCTAAACACTGTATTTGCTATCATCAACTCTCTTTCAAGACGCATCTCCACCATCAATTCTCCACTACGATTTTTACTTGGAACTCCATACTTCCCAATCACTCCGTCAATTGGTTCATTTCCTACCCTAGCATTAAGGTCTCCCAGTACCACTACATTGACATTTCTCCCTAATCCCTCTATGCACTCATTTATATCTACCCAAAACCCTCCCTTTCCTCTGCGCTCTTCTCACTACCAGGTCCATACGCACTTACAAAAACCCACATCTCCCTTCCCAGCTTCACCTTCATCTACATCAACCTTGATGAAACCGCCTTCCACTCCTCTATCCGCTTACTTATCTCTTCACTTACTAGTATAGCCACCCCTTCTCTCCCTCGTCCCCTCTTCACTCCCGAGTACCTCCCAGCTACACTCCCAAACTCACAGTTGCCCTTTCCTCTCATTTTAATTTCACTCAAAGCCAGCACATCCATCTTTCTTCTCACAAACATACTGCCTATCTCTTCTCTTTTAATCTCATCTGTACCACATCCACGCTCATTAAAAGACCCAAACCTTAGGATACTTGTTGGAAAACTCCCAGACCCTCTTATGCCTTTTCTTCTTCTTTTTTTTTAGGAATGTCCCCTTTTGGGGCTACAGGTAGTAGGACTCCTAATCCCATCCCCGTCCCATTTCTTGTCGCCTTTTGCGACTCAAGTGGAAATACTTGGTGGTAGCATTCTTTTCCCCCACCACAGGGTCGGTGAAAACAGGAAATGAATATTCAGAGAAATGGTACAGAACAGTAACAAGGGGTTGGGGGACAGCATAACAGAGGGATAGTCATAGTATAAAAATGTCATAATTTCTCTATACACAGAGTTTTCTTCTATCACAAACAAAATGATGTGTGGCTCTGGTCCATAGGGGCGCCCCATATAGACCCTAAATTATCAACCGCATGCTACTTTGCCACAATAACATGTTGATTAAAAATTCACCTGCTTGTAATGAAGGTTGTGTTTATAGTGTCCCTTGCAAAAATTGTAACTTTGATTATATTGGACAAACAGGCAAGGATTTAAAATTGAGAATAAACCAACATAAATATAACATCAGAACAGGGCAAGTTTCAAGTAAGGACACTAAGGAGAGAAATATCATAGAATCATGTTATATTAAAGCTTCATTTGAGAACAACATGAATATGAGTATGGGGATGTATAAATTAGATAACTTTATAACATAGAAAAATTTTGACGTTAGCCGGCTCAAATGTCCGGCAGTGCTGAGAGAGTGAGGTCAAAATGGATATGTCCCAATTCCCCCCAAGTGTGCTTCTTTTGTATATATATATTGTCATTGTTTCCTTACTTTGTACCTTTGAAAATATCTTAAATAGACGAAAACTTCCGGTCACCTTTCATTTCATTTTCCAGATGGTTTTATTACACACACACACACACACACACACACACACACACACACACACACACACACACACACACACACACACACACACACACACACACACACACACACATATATATATATATATATATATATATATATATATATATTGCAGAAACCACAGGGAAATTAAAGTCGGAATACTGAACGTTTTCATCTATTACGACATCCTCAGAGTACTCTGAGGATGTCGTAATAGAAGAAAACGTTCAGTATTCCGACTTTAATTTCCCTGTGGTTTCTGCAATATCTTTTCGTCACGCGTTAGTGTGATTATTTTTGCAATATATATATATATATATATATATATATATATATATATATATATATTGAAGGGGAGAAACGTAAGTGGAAGGTTTAATGCCCAACGTTTCGGTCCTAGTCGTAGGACCGTCTTCAGGGGTGTGATGATATATAGAGGTCAAAGAGCTTGATATATTGGCCGTGGTTGGAATTGGGAGAGGTATTCCGTACTGTCGAAACTGTCCGGGTCCTCTTTCTCCTCCAGTCGCTACGAGTACCGGACGACTGTTCACAACCTTACACACCCAATTGTACACACACACACACACACACACACACACACATATATATATATATATATATATATATATATATATATATATATATATATATATATATATATATATATATATATATATATCTACACCAGTGGTTCTCAACCTTTTTTTGGCAGCGACCCAAAATTTTGCACAAATCAAGCATCGCGACCCAAAATTTTGCACAAATTAAGCATCGCGACCCAAGCCTACAAATAAATTTTCTGCTTTGGAGTTTTTATTTAATCATGGTCTGCTTAGAATCCTAAAACTAGGCATCATGTATTTTAATTATTACAGTATATAATTATAATATATTTGTAGTGGGAAAATAATTATTTTCTGCAAACCCTTAGCGACCCAATAAGATGGCTTGGCGACCCAAATTTGGGTCGCGACCCAGGGGTTAAGAACCACTGATCTACACGCACAAATGTATATGTATATGTATATGTATATATATATATATGTATATATATGTATATATATATATATATATATATATATATATATATATATATATATATATATATATATATGTTTGTGTCATTTTGACAATTGGAAATAAAGTCATCTGCTGGGATTCGAACCCCCGCCAGAGCGGAATGCTTCATATAAAGCGAGGACTGTACCGCCTGTACTACACTGACCCTACTATATTTCATCAAATCCTTTATGCAGGCTAGTCTTCCGACAAGTGTTTGTGTCATTTTGACAATTGGAAATAAAGGATTTGATGAAATATAGTACATACCACGTTCTACACGAGTGCCCTCGGCAGAAGGGTCAGTGTAGTACAGGCGGTACAGTCCTCGCTTTATATGAAGCATTCCGCTCTGGCGGGGGTTCGAATCCCAGCAGATGAGTTTATTTCCATATATATATATATATATATATATATACATATATATATATATATATATATATGTATATGTATATATATATATATATATATATAGATATAGTGTATATAATTATTGTCCATTTCCTTCGCATTGGCTGGGTTCTAGTCCACAGCCCAACCACGTATCAGTATGCGAATATGATTCCATCAAGCTCCATATTAGTGTCAACTGTGTTTGGAAGGAATTAAAATGTAAAAAGTTAATGTGGTTTATAATGTGAAAATATATATTCTGGGGACCATTCAGTGTGTGTTGTAATACTATCCCATTTGTGTACATACTGACAGATTGCTAATTATCGTTTGGGTGGGTTGAATATAAAATTCGTGTATGTCTATGTAACTCGGGCATACATATATAATAAATCGTACTGAAATTATATCCCTCATGATAGCGCAATTGGTTATGTCACTGTCTATATGTTATTTGTCGCCTGGGTTCGAGTCCACAGTCCGACAGCGTATCGGATTTCGACTATGTTTTTATTGAGCTCCATGTCAGTCTCGATCAAATTTGCAAGTTCATTTGGGTGATAAGATGAAAATGTATGTATTAGGTACCATTTAGTGTGTGTTGTAATACTATCTCACTTGTGTTCATACTACCAATTGGCTGATCATGGCAGGGGTCGGTTGAGTATAAGATTTGCGTGTATATATATATATACATATATATATATTATATATATGTATATATATATATACATATATACATATATATATATATACATATATGTATATATATATATAAGAAATTGCGCTCCACCTATATCCCTCTTGATAGAGCAACTGGTTAAGTCACTGTCCATATGTAACCTATCGGCTGTGTTCGAGTCCACAGCAAGACAGCGTATCAGTTTTCGAATATACTTCCGTCGAGCCCTATGTTAGTCTCGATTGTGTTTGTAAAGAATTAAAATGGAAAAAGTTAATTTTGGTGATAAGATGAAAATATATGTACTGGGTGTTTTTTGGGCTTTTATGGATCTGGAAAAGGCTTATGATAGGGTAGACAGAAAGGCACTGTGGTAGGTTATGCAGATTTATGGGATAGGAGGAAAGCTTTTGGGAGCTGTCAAGAGTTTTTATGAGAGTAGTAGAGCTTGTGTCAGGATTAGAAATGGAGAGAGTGAGTGGTTTGAAGTAAAGGTGGGACTTCGTCAAGTATGCGTTATGTTGCCCTGGCTGTTCAACTTATTCATGGATGGGGTGGTGCGAGAGGTGAATGCTAGGGTAGTGGGTCAGGGATTGGAGATGGTTAAAGAAAATGGAGAAAAGTGGGAGGTGAGCCAGCTGTTGTTTGCGGACGACACTGCGCTTGTGGCAGGGTCAGAGGAGGGATTGAGGAAGCTGGTGGCAGAGTTTGGGAGAGTATGTGATAGAAGAAAGCTAAAGATAAATGTGGGTAAAAGTAAGGTGATGAGATGTACAAGGGGTGAAAGTGGCAGTAGACTGGAAGTGAACATTAAGGGAGAGCGACTGGAGGAAGTGGATAGTTTTAAATACTTGGGTGCAAGTGTAGCAGGAAAAGGTGGAGTGAAGGTGGAGGTAGAATGTAGATTGAGAGAAGCGAGTAAATGCCTTGATGGATTAAAGAGTGTAATGAGGAATAGACATTTGGGAATGGATGCGAAGAGGAGACTGTATGAAGGAGTGATTGTGCCAACAGCACTGTATGGGGCAGAAACGTGGAACATAAGAGAAGAAGAGAGAAGGAGTTTGAATGTGTTTGAGATGAGGTGTTTGAGAAGTATGGTGGGGGTTACTAGGCTAGGTAGAGTGAGAAATGAGGAGGTGAGGAGGAGAACAGGGGTGAAAAAGGATTTGGGAGATAGGGTTGATGAAAGAGTATTAGGATGGTTTGGACACATGGAAAGAATGAGTGAAGAAAGACTAGTAAAAGAGGTATGGAAGGCAGATGTGGGGGGAGTGAACATGAGGGGACGTCCTAGGATGAGGTGGATGGATGGGGTGAAGGGGGCTTTGGGGAAGAGGGGAATGTCTGTTGAGGAAGGAAGGGAGAGGACGGAAGACAGAGGTGAGTGGAGAATGGTTGTATATGGATGATGTTGTGATTGCATGAGGAGGAATGGGCGGGGGGGTGGGGGGTTGGGGTAGTATGTGTGAGTAAATTTTGACGCAGCCCGAAGGGATTTCTCCCCGTCCTCTCCTTATATGCAAGGGGGGACGGAGAGGGGGGTCGCCGATTAAATGAAGCGGCCTTGCTGTGGATGTGCTGTGTCTTGCGACACTGCTTCTGACCCAGGGCGGTGGGCAGGGTGCAGGGATGATCCGTCATCCAGGAGGTGCTCAGATGAGAGGGAGGGTGGGAGGGGTGTGGAGTGTATTTAGGGATGAAATGGGTGGGAGTGTTTTTATGCCTTTCCCTTTTTGGCTACCTCCCTTGGAAGGGGGAAAAAGCCTTGGTATATGTATGTATGACATTTAGTGTGTGTTGTAATAAATATATATATATATATATATATATATATATATATATATATATGTGTGTGTGTGTGTGTGTGTGTGTGTGTGTGTGTGTGTGTGTGTGTGTGTGTGTGTGTGTGTGTGTGTGTGTGTGTGTGTGTGTCCCAGTGATTAGAGATGCATTTTAACAACCACATTGCACTTTAATTCTAAGCCATCAAAGGCCAGCATGCTGAAATTGAAATGTGGTACATCCCAGGACTCGAACCCGGCATCCTCATGACAGGTGCGACAGTGACTTTCCAACTAGGCCATCTAGAGAGATAGATGGCCTAGTTGGAAAGTCACTGTCACACTTGTCATGAGGATGCCGGGTTCGAGTCTTGGGCAGTACCACATTTCAATTTCAGCATGCTGGCCTTTGATGGGTTAGAATTAAAGTGCATTGTGGTTGTTAATATACTGCATATATATATATATATATATATATATATATAAATATATATATATATATATATATATATATATATATATATATATATAAAACACAAGATACCCACAGTCGAAGAAAATAAACTTCAAATAAATAAAGATTCTATATTTCATCTACAAAATGTAGCCCTACTGTATATACATACATACATATATATATATATATATATATATATATATATATATATATATATATATATATATATATATATATATATATATATATATATATATGCAAAGTAGACCACTTGGAAAAAGAAACTAACGAACCAGAGCGATTTCGTGTATTACATCTTCAGTGCAAAAAAAAAAATACTTTTTGCACTGAAGATGTAATTTACGAAAGCACTCTGCTTCGTTAGTTGTTTTTTTTCCAAGTGGTCTACTTTGCATAAGTGAACACACGTACCCGTGTTCTTATTAGCATACATATATATTATATATATATATATAAATATATATATAATATACATATATATGTATACATATATATACGTATATATATATACATATATATATATATATAATTATAAATATGTATATATATATATATGTATATATATGTATATATATATATATATATATATATATGTATATTGTGTGTATGTTCATCTAAGGCGGATCTCCCCGTTGAATTTCATCATTATGTGTGTGGGGTTGGTCATTGTTCTTGTATAGGAAAAGCTACGATCTTCTTTGTATTCCACTTACATGTGTTTTACCCCCATGAAACTTGGGAAGGCGATGACAGGTATCCTGTTTAAAAATGTATATATCTATTGCTGGTGGGGTATGAACTTGGGAAAAGAAACGTGTAAAGAGAGATTGGTTTATATTGAAAGATACACATATATATGAAATATATCTTTTAAATGATTACTAATCTTCTTTCCTAAAAAAAAAAAAAAAAAAAAAAAAAAAAAAAATTGATGGTCGTTAATGAAACTGTGTCCTTTCTAGTCAAAACATGGAGAAGACCTCGCGGTCAGTGAAAATGTTTTGGCGGTGTCTCTCGTGACTGAACGATATCATGGCCCGGGGACAAACGAAGAAAAACGTGAGTAACGGGTCAGGATAAACGTGACATATTGCCAATGAAGAAGAAAACAAAGGTTGAGAGATGAGAAGCTTACGCCGTGAGGAGTTGAGGTGCTACTAAACCCCCCACGAGCTTGATGAATTCCTTTTCGATGAGAAGAGTTGCTCCAGAGGTGCTTTGGGTTTTTTGTCGCCTACAAGTCACCGGGGTTTCTGTTCTTATGGTCAACATTGCACCGTTCCATAGAAATAGTATAGGTTTATGGTACTGTGTTAGGGAGTGCGGTGTGGGTGTAGGTGTGGGTGTTGGGGGGGGGGGCAGCACACGATTCCTAGGCTACTGTTGGCGTGCCACGTCCGAGGGCGTACAGTGCTCGAGAGTTGAAGAGAATCGCCTGCTGTCGCCTCAAACAGAAGATGTGCATGACATATATATTACACACACACACACACACACACACACACACACACACACACACACACACACACACACACACACACACACACACACACACACAGACACACACACACACACACACACACACACATATATATATATATATATATATATATATATATATATATATATATATATATATATATATATATATATATATATAGAGAGATATTCTGACAGGTTGAAGTAAGTGGAGCAGGAAACACAGGCGTCTTAGTCTGAGTTTATTCCTGACTAGTTTTGCAGATATGCTTTGAAAAAGCATACCTGCGAAACTAGTCAGGAATAAACTCAGATGAGTGGATGAGTGGACAGACGACTACCATCACAGCTGCGTTCCTTTTGACCTAAATGAATTTTCCATGTCATGATTGGAGGGTGACTTATTTATCGTTTTTGAAGTCTAGTGCTGTATTATTACTAGAATAATCTCATACGCATCCCTTGACAAACGTGAATATATTAGTTGTTTGTTTTTCCAGTCATTCTCTCCCATAGTCTGCGGGTAAATCCCTTTGGCAAGGCGACGCACCCTACAGATTTTATTCTGGTGAAGCAAATTTGCGCAATGGAGGGGGTGTGAGTGGGCTTGGTGTCGCTTCCCTCCTTCACCCCTTCCTCATGGGGTAGCACTGACCCTCTCTTGGCTGACGACAGATGATTTCATGCAACTGGGTGGCACTCCTTGAGGCGAGAGGGCGCCACACACGTCAGGTGACTTTATTCAGTCGAAGGTCTCCCATCCAGAACGAAGTCCCGTTGGATCAAGTCCCCATTCAAGCCAGGATCCCCCCTCCCCTCCCCTCACCCATCACACAAGACCCCCCCCCCACCACCACCACCACCACCACCACCACCACCATTAGGGGATTTCGTTCGATCAAAAGCCTTCTCATTCTTCCTCAATTACTGTCATCATCATGGCTACCTTTCGTTTTTCTTTCATCCATCACTTCCTTCGCCGCTTTCTGTTTCTTCTTTTACTCTTATTTTTGCCTGTTCCTTTTATCCAGATCTTGTGTTGCTCGAAGTGTTCACAATTCCCCTACCCTTTGTCACCCTTTCCTTTCCTTCTCTCCTTGCAGCTTTCTTCCACGTTTAACTCCTTCGCCCTCCATTTTCTTATCCCCTAAAAGTTTCCTTCACCTCGATTTTTCTCCTCCAAATTTTCTTGCCTCTCTCGACACTTTCCCACCTCCTTTCCTACATCACGTGGTTGTTTCCTTTGTACTTCTTTTCGTTTTCTTCTCTGTTTTCTTCTTGTTCTACATTTCCTTTATCACTTTTTCACTTGTTTTCTTCCTTCCTCTTTTTTCCTCTAGCTTATTTTTTCTTTTTCTTGCGTTTGTTTTCCCTCTGGATCGCGTCCTTCAGACTCTACAGGCTTCCCCTCCGCGTGCCTTCCTTCTCATTTCTCCTTTTCTCTTTTCGCTTTCCCTTCCTCACTCATCTCCTCCCCACCCCATTTCCTCTTTCGTCCCTTTCATCACTACCAGCTGTACTTCCTCCTCACTCGGTCTCATCTTTCTCCTTGCCTCTCCGACTCTGGTACACTCATTCACCCACTGCACCACCTGGCCGGTATTCACGGGAATTGTATGAGTGTGCATTAGAACAACTATGGTAATATCACCCTGAACGTGCGTCAAGGCTGGTTTATAGAAGGAATGAGTTGTATCAGTCGCTTTACTTCTTTAGGAATCAGATGGTCGGTGTCTTTGTTGTTGTTGCAGTACGTGACGACAGTGTTATGTACGGGTACGTTTGATCCCTCCAACAGGTAACGCGTTTGAAAGATCTTTATATTTTGTTCCGAAAAATTTAGCCAGACTGTTTTACTCATCCAAGGAGGATGATCGTGACCCCGTTCCGTCCCGGAACCGACCTTGAGCTCAATATAATTTTCCGGAATGAGTGGCGCAAGGAAGACCTCAGAAAGTTGTTACTGTGTTATTCTTTGCCTGTGTGACGCTGCTCAATGATAGTTCCATTCTTGTATTCTCAGTATCATGAAATGGGATAATGATTTATAGTGTATACAGAATCTTATTATCATTAGTTCCCACTCCTACTATATTGCTTCTAGAATTATTCATTTCGCTGATAATCCTCCTACAAAGGATTCGTATATCATCACTGACATGAATCTTGTGTTTTTTCAGACCTCTCCGAATAATCACGGGGCAGAGGACACAAAAACAAAAGGAAAAAGTGTCTGTTAGGCGAAGGAAGAAAAGAAAAGAAGAAGAGGAAGGAAAGAACAAAGACAAACATAAAAACCTTCCTTGAGGCCCGAGGAATACAGACTTGGTCGACGTGGGCGATAGTGTAGCTT
>NC_134799.1:49311202-49328702 GCF_046742065.1 Oratosquilla oratoria
AAGGAGAAGAGAAATGTTGTGCAAAGATGAAGGAAAGGAATAGACAATGTTGTTCAGCTGAAAAAAAAAAAAACGTGAGAATGAAGAAAGGAGATATGAGTGGTAGCAATAGAAAATGCTTCTAGGAAAAAATATGGGAGAGATTTTTGGTTTGAAGTGAAAAGGCCAAAAAAGATGAAAGGGGGTGAAAGAGGAACTCGGGAAGGGAAGAGCAAAGTGGTGATATAGAACGATAAAGTGATGGAGACGTGGCGGAAGGGGAGGATTGTGTATATGGAGGGCCTCTTGAGCTAATAAGACGATTAAATGGTAGACTTTACAGCACTTTTATCGAGAGAATGGGGTGGGGGAGGTGGTGAGACTGATGAAAATAGGTCTGAAAAAGAGAAAAGGCGCATGGAGGAAAAAAAAAAAAAAACCCGGAAGAAAAGAAGATTAAAGCTCGTTTCACACATACCGACTTTCCGCTGTGCGCCATCCGCTACAAGATGCCGTAGTCTCATAGAATCATGGGTGCCTCTGGATGTTTTCACACGTCACGACCACGACCCCGCGTGAAAGTGTCTACAGATACCCATAGTTATTTGAGAGCACGAAATCGTGTCGTGGACGGCGTACGGCGAAAAGTCGATATGTTTGAAACGAGCCCAAGCTTATGATCTAATGGTCACGAGGGGGATTTTCAAAAGTTGTAGAAGGGGAGGAAAGGTTTCAGGAAACCGATAGAAGATTTTAGCGGGTTACTTATCTAAAGGAGATAGGGAAGAGAGAAGAATCCTTTTTTTTTATTATTATTATTTTTTTTACAGGTTAATGCGGGGAACCCACGCAGAGGGCTAATGGCAAGAAAGGTTGGGGAAATTTATTGTAAATGTAGGGGAAGGGTCAGAAGGAATTCAGAAAGAAGAAGAAGATAGATTCACATGATGTTTATTTTGAACCAGATTACTGAAGTGTTCACGGAAACCAATAAGCATATCTAGCTCTCACTGGCACTTGAAATAAAGATGTGCGATAAGAAAAAGATTAATAGGTATAAGTAGAAAAAAGTAAAGTTGCAGGGAGGAAGGGAGAGGGGAAGACTAGATTGCACGGCCGTCACGAGTGATACAAGACGGTTTCTGCGTGCTGCAAGCAAGAACTTCGAAAGAGGCACGATGAAGGAAAATTATGTAAATGAATGTCAACAAGAGCAAATTCATAGTATATTAAGTAAATAATGAGTTAAAAGGAGAGAGGGAAGAATAAAATCACCCGGGCATTTAAAGATAGATACAAAGTAGGATGAGTTTGTGAATTATTCTATCTTAATATTTCTAAATGTTAAAATACTCCCATTCAAAGAGGAACCAAGAATGATAATAGAATACCACCAAATATATATATATATATATATATATATATATATATATATATAATATATATATATATATATATATATATATATATATCATGCCAACTCGAAGAGAGTGCCGGTGTAGGGAAAGTGCGTTGACACTCCATTGATGAAAAAGCCCAAATCAAACAAGTGAAAATTATCTACAGTAAAAGTTCCAGAGCCTGCTAGTGGAAGTCGGGTAGGACAGAGTATTCTGTTTAGCTCCTGAGCGTCACAGCACAGCGCAAGCACAACGAAAGAGTACCTAAAGACGACGTAAATGTTGGTCATGGCGATCGTCCGCCAGACAAAAGTTCATCAGTCGAACGTTCGCCAGGCGTTGATTCGCTAGACTATCGTTCGCTGAGCAATAATTTCCCAAGCGATAGTTCGTCAGGCTAATGTTCTCCAGGCAATCGTTCGTCAAGTGAATGTTTGCCGGGCGATCGTTTGCAGGGCAATAGTTTGCCAGGCGATTGTTCACAGACAAAAAGATTGCTAGGCGGTCGTTCACCAGACGATACTTGGACAGGCAATCCTTTTGCCAGGCAATCATTCTCCAAACTCTCACTTGCCAAGCGATCTTTCACCGGCCGATCGTTTGCCAGGTGATCGTTCACCAGAAGAAGGTTCGCCAGGCAATCCTTTGCAAAGCGGTACGTTTGCTAGACGGTACTTGGACAGGCAATCCTTTGCCGGGTGACCGTTCGCCAGATTATACTTTGCCAGGCAGTCGTTTACAAGGCCAGACTATCCTTCACGAGGCAACTGTTCGCCAGGTAATAGTTTGTCAGGTGATCCTTCGCCAGACGATATATTGTCAAACAATGGTTTCACAGGCGATCAATCTCCAGGCGATCACAGGCAACCATTCGCCAGACGATCTTTAGTCAGACAATCTTTCGCCAGACGATCTTTTGCCAGACGACAATTCTCCGGGCAGTCGTTCACCAGACAATCATTTGCCAAGCGATCATTTGGTCATATAATGTCGCATGACACGTCATGTCACGTGTCTCGTTACATGTCGCGTCACATCACGCTTAATGTCATGTCGCATTATATCTCATATCACGTGACATTTTAGATCACACGTCACATCACATGTCACATCACATCTCGCGTTACGTTGAATGTCGCGTAACGTCATATATGGCGCCTCACATTATGTCCTACGATACGTCATATACGTCGTTCATTAGACAATCGTTTGCCAAACGATCATTTGGTCATCTAATGTTGTTACCGCTGACACCAGAAAAAATTTTGCTTTTGATCTTGGATGGATCACAACATTTTTTGTACGGAGGAATCTGGTAGCGTAGTCGTTCCTTGAGGCGTAGAAGCGAAGTTCGGTAGGATAGTGAGCCGGTTGAGAAAAGCGGAGATTGTTTCTTTGCTTTATTGATGCAATTTGTCCAGGCTGTGTCCAGTTCTCAAAACCTTCAACAGGCCCGATGACTGGGTCTTATAAGGGGAAACTCGGATGTGTTACCAATAAGGAATTACGTACAATAGCTAAATTACAGGAAACCAATTTGTCCTGACTAGAGTTGAGCTAAGGCTCAAATATTTGTTACTAAGTTACATAATTTTAATCCTAAGTTTATATATATACAATCTATGTCCAAGTGGACATAGAACCATAGGAGAAAATAAATGATCAATACTGTTGTCTTGTGGTATCATGCTTCGACCGTTGGAGTCGAAGCGGCCAGCGTGGGCTGGCAGGTAATCCGGAGATAGTTGTTTTTGACCCTACTTGACCTGAGAGATAAGGTCTTTAGCGGGCTCACTACACCAAAACTCTTCATACGTGCGTGCGTCAGTGTGCACTGGTGCTGGCTGATAAGAATGCAGACCGTCGATAGGCAAATGCGTGCAACAATGTCGTATCACACGTCATGTTATGCGTCTCGTTCGCCAGACAATCATTTGCCAAGCAATCACTTGGTCATGTAATGTCGCATGGCACGTCATGTCACGTGTCTCGTTACATGTCGCGTCACATCACGCTTAATGTCATGTCACATTGCATCTCACATCACATGACACTTTAGATCACATGTCATATCACATGTCACATCACATTTCGCGTTACGTCGAATGTCGCGTGACGTCACATATCGCGCCTCAAATTATGTCCTACGATACGTCATATACGTGATAGCACGCTATAGCACATCACGTAACGCAGAGCCACAGCATATTGTGTTGCACGTAATGACTTAAAAAGCATCGATTTCTTGAGATACTAATACATCTAAAATTGCTATTGAGTTATCTTTCCTAAATGTATTTATCGAATGGGTCATTTATGTCAAACATGGTCGCCATTAACCCCTTAGATACGATTACGCCTACGTAGGCGTCATGAGGCGCAAGTGAGTATATGAGGATGCCAGCGTCGGCTTTCTAATTATATTTATTTTGTAGCTGTTGCTGAGTGACCCTCTTATTCCGTGAACAGGCTTGATCACTTTTTCCCGTCTGGGATATTGGCTGCTTGTTATTGTGGGGTTAAAAGCTGCTACGTAGCACACAGCTGATACTTTAGGGTCTATATGGGGCGTCCCTACGGACCAGAGTCAAGCATAATTTTTTCTGTGGTAGAGGAAATACCTATTCATGGAGAAATGATGATATTACACTGCGAATGTCCCTTCGCTATGCCGTCCCTCCACTCTTGTTACTGTCCTGTACCATTTCCCCGAATATTCATTTTCCTATTTCGACGAAACTTTTGGTGGGGGAAAGAATACTGTCACCAAGTCTTTCCACTTGAGTCTTATGAAGCAACAAAAACGGGATGGGGATAGGACTAGGCACCCTGTAGCACCAAAGGGGACATACCTAAAAGAAAAAAAAGTAAAGGCATATGAGGGTCTGGGAGGAGTTTTCCAACCAATATCCTAAGGTTTGGGTCCATTAATTTGCGTGGATGTGATGCAGACGACAGTAAAAGGGAAGAGATAGGCAGTATGTTTGTGAAAAGAAAGATGGATGTGTTGGCATTGAGTGAAACTAAGTTGGAAGGGAGGGGCGAGTTTGAGTATGGGAGTGTAGTTGGGAGGGTCTCAGGAGTGAAGAGAGGACGAGGGAGAGAAGGGGTGGCTATACTACTAAGTGAAGAGATAGGAGTGGAAATGGAAATGGATAGGATAGGAAGTGGAAATGAAAATGCAATGGAGTGGAAAGAGGTTTCTTCAAGGTTAATGGGGGTGAAGGTGAAACTGAGAAGGGAGATGTGGGTTTTTATAAGTGCATATGGGCCTGGATAGATTTAAATGAGTGCATAGAGGGATTAGGGAGAAATGTCAATGTAGTGGTATTGGGAGACATTAATGCTAGGGTAGAAAATGGACCAATAGACGGAGTGGTCGGTAAGTGTGAAGTTCCAGGAAAAAATCGTAGTGGAGAGTTGATGGTGGAAATATGTCTAGAGAGTTGATGATAGCAAATACAGTGTTTAGGAAGAAAGTCAAGCATAAGTACACATGGAAGAGGGTGGTGGATGGAAGGGTGGTAGATAGAGCGTTAATGGACTATATAGTGGTAACCATGAGTATAGTAGGAAGAATTAACCTCTTCGGTACGATGACGCCTACGTAGGCGTCATGAGACGCGAGTGGGTACACAAGGATGCTGGCGTCGGCGTCTTGATTATATATATATATATATATATATATATATATATATATATATATACTGTATATATATACATATACATACATATATATATATATATATATACTGTATATATATACATATACACACATATATATACTGTATATATATACATATACATACATATATATATATATATATATATATATATTAAGGACTACTATTACACAGGACGTGCGCATCCAGATTCCTGGCTTCTCTAGCGGAGGCCATTGCTTTCTTTGTAACCTAACATTTTATATTGGACAAATATATCAAAACTAGAAACCTAACATTGTATATAGGACAAATATATCAACTATTGACTTATTCAATGCAGTATTAGTTAATATAAACCTTTATAGTGAAATAAGAAACTATTTTTAAGGCACTGTTTTGCTTTGAAATGCCAATTTTAGCCGGACTTAACAGTTATCATTGTATGGGGTTAGTGGACACCAGGGTTGGTACGCTCTTTGTCAAGAGGATGCTTGGCTGTGGCACGGCAATCACCCGGAAAATCAAACATCTTACAGTACTGCTGGTTTATCTTGTGGTTGTCTGTGATAGACCCGACGACACGCCCACCTGCCCTCTCAACATCAGCTGCTGCCTCCTTCACACGCTCCAGCTGGTATGCTGCTGTAAGCTTGTGGACGGGTGTCACAGAAATCATAATACTAGGCCCTCTGTGTAGCGACTTCATCATAATACATAGCATAGAAGTGGCCTTGCAGTCTGGCTTGTTCACTGCCATGCCACTCAGAACCCCACCAGAAAATGCAACAGTTGGCCGAATCTGTACTTCATCTATCAAGAGAAATACATTCTTCTGCTGCAGTGTCTTCACTTTGGCAAATGTTTCCCTCATCACCTGGTCCTTGTCAATATATGAAGAGATGTACTGCAGCTTGCGCTTCCTTGGCAGCACCAAAAAGTCTCTGAGCTGTTCATAACTACACTTGGGGTATAATTGAAGAGCAAAACAATAATCATTCATGGAAAACTGTTTCTGTGATAAAAGTTCCAACTGACGTGTCAAAAATACCAGCTTCTTCTCATTCTCGGTGTTTACACAGGCTGACGTGTGGGTTTGAGGAAGAGTGACAATAATCTCAATCTTTTTATCAAACGGAATGTCATAGTTAATTGCTAATCACACAGCTTCGGCGAACTGACCATACGACCTCAAACCACTGTTGGGGTGAAGTGTCTTACCCAGTGGTACACTAATGCCCTTCTTAAATGCACGGCAGATCAGTGGGCTACACAGCACAGGCGTGTTTTCGACAATCACAGACAGTCTGCACTCACTGAAATTTTGTCATGAACAGACACACTAACTTTTCTTCCGATCTTGAAATAATCAAGTTCTTGTACTGCTTCTGTAGGTCACGTTCAGGTTTAAAAGCATCAAATGAAGTAATCGTATCTTTCTGAAGAAAATGCCTCAGTCGCTTGTCTTCGGCCTTCGCCGGGCGAGGTACAGATGGCAGACATGAAGCAGGCACATTGAAGACACTGAGAGGGATCACAGGTCGCGTAGAACCACCTGGCAATTTGATAGAAGGCGTGTTGAGACCCCAGTGTTTCTGACAAATGAAAAATCTGTCAGAATCAACATCAAAGTTCTTACGTGGTGGCAGCACATCAATCCACTTCTGTCTTTCATACCGGTCTTTTGGCAGTCGAAACACTCGGCACCTGTTATCTTTGTTATAATTACCGTTGCAGTTCACAACACCACACTTATTCGGCATTTTGAATACACAAAATCAGCAAGAACCTATGTAAACAAATACAATTCACTTCTAAATGCAGCCACGCGGGAAAGACGGAGTAACACAACGTTAACACTTCCATTGCTAGTAGCACACTGGACCAGTGTTGCCACTCTGGAAAATGAAAAAAACCTAGACAGCTTGCCAAAAACTACTATATTGAACAAAAAACTACTAGATTCGAATTATGTTACACAACATACACATGAAAACATTTTGAAGTTAGAAAACTGTATACATCAAACTAATTACCGCTGCCTGCAATGGTGCAATAATCCAAACTTTCACAACCAATCACTAGTTAGTCAAGTACACAACTATGAGCTAAATTCGTCACTTGTATGCAGGCAAGACTATTGTTGCATTGCTCTTTACGATTCTGCACTTAAAAATTTGCACAAACTAATAATTCGGATAATACAAACCTCAACCGTCCTGCAACCATCTATATACTAATGTAACCAATAAATCGCGCAAACATACTATAATCAAATAACAAGTGCACCAATTTGACTGACAATTTCTATGGAGTTCGTATGATGATATACATTCAATTCATAGTAACTGTACGTGTGAATGTGTTATAGCTAATTTTCAAAACACCTCAATGACAAATCATGCTCTCATGGAATAATTCGAGAAGTATTAGACAGAAATTATGCAGAAATATAACATTTTGCGAAAACAGATACAAACTTAGACGCGAGCGCGATAGCCTGCTATATTTTGTACTTTGTAGGATGGTTACGTGATTAGTAGGCAGGGTTGCCAATTTAGCACTTTTGGTGCCAGATCTGGCACTATTTTTCTGTGTTTGGCTCAAACTTTTTCAATCTAGCATCTGGCTACAAATCTGGCTCCAAGAATTTGGCTCCGTAATGCAAAATTAAACGTTTTTATTGGGATCTTCAAAATATACTAGATTCTTGATATCCACGACGAAAAACCACTAGACTACTAGATTGAGGCAAAAAATAATAGATCTAGTGGGAAAATACTAGGAGTGGCAACCCTGCACTGGACTGGCCTTCGCTAGCGAACCCAGGGATCTGGGTGCGCACGTCTTGTGTAATAGTAGTCCTTGGTATATGTACATATATATGTGTATATATATATGTACATATATATGTATACATATATATATATAAATATACATATATAAACAGTACATATATATATATATGTCTATATATATATATATATATATATATATATATATATATTGTAGTTGTACATTGTCACGACTAACCTATGTACCAGGCTGGTTGCAACACGAAAGATAAAAAATAAATAAATAGATAAATAAATAAATAAAATAAGGCCGTGCGCAGTTCGAACGAAAGACAGAGTCCAGGCAGGGTAATTAAACTCTTCGTTAAAATCATATATTATTACTCAAACAAACAACACAACACTTAAATGATACTAGGATGATAACAAAATATTGCATATGAAAAATTATATACAAAATATATATTACCCGTGTTGGCTATGGGTCGCTCCAGATTTCTTACAATAGGCGGGGAGATTGGGTGATTTGAGGTGAACTATAACTTTTGGTAGAGGCAGCTTCTGGTAGTGGTGGTTACAGTTGAACGATAACTTCTGTAAGAGGAAGCTTTGGGTAGTTCCTCTGGTAGGATATTTGATGATGTTTCGTAATAGAGAATATAACAGAGAGGGAATTTCGAGTCTCTCGTATTCCAGCAGTAGTATGGAGATGTCAGATATAAATCGGGAAATACACGAAGGTAGTTGCACTTCGCTCGTAGTCCGGCAGCAATATGGATAGGTCCGAAGGTATCAGAGAACGAAGGTTAGAACGCTTCGCTATGGGAGACGCCAGTAGTATTGGTCCAAAGGACTGCAGAGTTGTCGTAAATTCGACAACTTGTAGATTCAAAAAGGCCTAGTGATTCAGCTTCGTTTCTTGTCTTCTCAGTTCTTTCCTCTTTCTGGATCTGCTCCTCTTCTCGATGTCTCTCTGTTTTTCTCTTTGTCTGGTGTCTGCTCTGCATCTGCATCTGCTACGGTTGTCCTAGGCCACGCCTCTTTTATACTAAGCAAAGGGTAACCGACGTTTTAGATCTCGTCATGACGAATCCACTTGGAACGTTTGATAATCTGCAGCCAATGTGATTACAGAGTGATGCTTTCTCACTCAAATCAGAAGTTTCTGCTTCATATTTACCTGCGATCATACGTAAAGGGCGCGTTCTAACAGACATGGTATTGCAAAATTATAGCCAATTATATACACATATACATAAATTTTACATGTTGATGACATATATTCACGCCAGGCGTGCCTTAAAATTACAAACAGGAAATTTTATTCACACAAGGTTGTGACACAGCACAACCATAGAATTCTAATCACGTCAAGGACTTGACATACATGAGTTACACCCAGATTCTGTGAACTGGTTTGATCACGTTTTCTATGTTTATTATTACTCAGAGTAAAAGAGAACGAGTAATACAGCAGTGGCTTTATATTTTATAAAGCAAATAGTGTGATGCATCGTACATATGGCAGCCTATGCTGCACGCGAGAATTTAACTCGTACTGAAGTGGTTAAGGATGTATATGTTCGAAGGGTAGAGAGGAGAATGGGAGAATATCAGATAAAAAAAATTGGTGGGAGGTAAGTTGAGAGTGGAGGATAGGAGAAAGAGGAAAAAGACAAAAGAAACAGAAAGTAGGGAGGTGCTTAAAGTGAACTGCTTAAATGAGAAAAAAAGGAGAAGGAGTACAAGAAGAAGCTGAGAGAGGAGTAGGAGGAAGTAAAGGATAGAGTAGGAGTAAAGGAGGAATGGGGATGATCCAAGGAAGGAGTCACAAGGTGTGTAAAGATGGTGTTTGGAACAAAGAGGACGGGAGGAAATAGAAGGAAGGGTAGTGAGTCGTGGGATGAGGAAGCAAAGAAGGTTGTAGAAGAGAAATCGAGCTTTCACAGATTGGTTACAAAAGAGGACGAGAGAATCATATGAGAGGTACAAAGAAAAGAGAAGAGAAGTAAAGCATAAGATAAAAGAAGCAAAGAGGAGAGCAGATGTGAAGTTGGCTAAGAGTATGACACAAAATTTTGAAAGTAATAATATTATGTTTAGGAAAGAAATTAAGAGAGGAAGGGGGGGGTGAATCAAGTAGAGAAGAAAAGGTAAAAGGTGCAGAAGGAGAGATGATAATGGAAGAAAACGCAATAAGAGGAAGATGGGATCAACATTTTATGGAGTTCCTAAATGTGAAAGAGGATAGGGAGGGAAAGGTAGTTGCAGTGGGAAGCGCCAAGAAAATGACAGTGATGAGTGAAGAAAATGGAGAAGAAATAAAGGAAGATGAGGTGAAGAAAGTTGTTAAGATGATGAGAGCAGGTAAAGCAACTAGGGTGGATGGGTGTCACGCAGAATGTCTAAAAAATGGAGGTACAGTGATGGTGGACTGGCTGGTGAGGTTATTTAATGTATGTTTTAAAGAGGATAGAGTGCCGGAGGACTGAAGGAGTGCCTGTATAGTTCCATTGTACAAGGGAAAAGGGGATAAGTGTGAGTGTAGTAGTTTCAGAGGGATCAGTTTGTTAAGTGTAGTTGGGAAGACTTATGGGAGGGTCTTAATTGAGAGGGTTAGGAGAGGAACGGAGGGAGTAATTGGTGAGGAAGAGTGTGGGTTTAGGACAGGTATGGGTTGTGAGGATCAGATTTTTGTAGTAAGACAGATATCTGAGACAGCTTAAGGAAAAGGTAAAGATTTTGGGGAGGTATTGCAGATATATGGGATAGAAGGAAAGGTTTAAGACTAGTCAAGAGTTTTTACCAGAGTAGTAGAACTTGTGTTAGAATAAGATACAGAGAGAGTGAGTGGTTTGAGGTAAAGGCGGGACTTCGTTAAGGATGTGTTATGTCGCCTTGGCTGTTCAATTTATAAATGGATGATGTGGTGCGAGAGATAAATGTAAGGGTAGTGGGTCGGGGATTGGAGGTGGTTAAAGAAAATGGAGACAAATGGGAGATATACCAGTTACTGTTTGCTGACGACGCTGTGTTTGTAGCAGGGTCATAGGAGAGATTAAGTAAGTTAGTGAAATAGTCTCGGAAGGTGTGCAAAAGAAGGAAGTTGAAGATAAATGTGGGTAAAAGTAAGATAATGAGATATACAAGGGGAGAAAGTGACAGCAGACTGGAAGTGAGTATAAAGGGAGACTGGAGAAAGTGGATGGTTTTAGATACTTGGGTGTGAATGTGGCAGGAAAGGGAGGAGTGGAGGTGGAGGTAGAATGTAGATTGAAAGAAGCAAGTAAATGCCTTGGGGGATTAAAAATGTAATGAGAAATAGACATTTGGGAATGGATGCTAAGAGGAGGTTGTATGAAGGAGTGATTGTGCCAACAGCACTGTATGGGGCAGAAACATGGAACATAAGAAAGAGATCAGATGCCTGAGAAGCATGATATGAGTTATTAGGTTGAATAGAGTGAGAAATGAGGAGGTGAGGAGGAGAATAGGGGTGGAAAGGGAGTTGGAAGATAGGGTTGATGAAAGAATATTGGGATGGTTTGGACACATGGGAAGAACGAGTGAAGAAAATTATTATAAAAGCTGTAGAGGGCAGAGGTAGAGGGAGTGAACATGAGGGGGCGACCAAGGATGAGATGGATGGATGGATGGATTAAAATGGGGAATTGGGAAAGAGGGGAATGTCGAGGAAGGACGGGAGAGGACAGAAGATAGGGGTGAATAAAGGATGGTTGTGTATAGATGATTCTGTGATGCATGAGGGGGAGTGGGTGGAGGATGGGGAGTGGGTGAAGGATGGGGAGTGAAGGAGTATGTGTAAAAAATAAATTGACACAGCTCGAAGGGACTTCTCCCCGCCTTCTCTTTATTCTGCATGGGAGGACGGAGAGGGGGCGTCGCCGATTTAATGAAGCGGCATTGCTGTGGATGTGTTGTGTCTTGCGACACTGCTTCTGACCCAGGTCAGTAGGCAAGATGCAGGGATGACCTATTATCCAGGAGGAGTCAAGATATGAGGGAGGGAAGAGGGTGGATGGGAGTGGAGTATGTAGGGATGGAATGGGTGGGAGTATTTTTTATGCCTTTGTTTTTTGGGTGCCTCACTTGAAAGGGGGAAAAAACCTTTGCTATATGTATTTATGTACAAATATTTTAGGTGAAAGAAAACGAGTATAACAGCTGTAACTTTATATTTCATAATGCACATATTGTGATGCGTCATCATACGTCAGGCAGCTAATGTGTGTGCGAATATTTGACTCGTATTAAAGAGGTTAAACCATCAGTGATCCTACCATTTTCAGTCTCTTCGTGTTTTTCTTAATTTCTGATTGATCACTCTCAAGTTAGAGTTTGCCTCGTGTTCCGTTCTGAGATACTTTTTTTTTTTTTTCTTAGCTTCCGTGACGAGGGATTTCATTGTAATTCTTTCCGCCCGTGTTAAGATAGGGTTACACTAGTCGACGAAAAACTTACAAGTCCAGCCTTACCGTGTAAAGAAATTCCCACCAATCACGTAAAAGGAGCTATAGCAAGCACCACCCTCTATCCACAATGAGGGACTCTCATTGGCAGAGCCAATGTCCATGACACATTTTCAAATATTTTATCCCAAATAACTTTGAACGACTCGTAATCTCTCTAAAATGCCTTTGACCATTTTTGCACACACACACACACATGTGTGTTGCTCCTTTCCTGTATATAGCAATTAGGTAAATGCGCACACGTACAAACACAAACACACACACACGCGCGCGCGCGCGCGCACATAGATTATCGAGCACTAGGCAAAAGATATTTGTCATCCATAAAAAATGGTAATTGAGAGGCTGACTCAGTGAGAGAGAGAGATATTATATTATTATTATTTCTTAATATAGTCGGGATGCCTCACATTCCCAAAGATCCACTTGTAGTCGTATCTTCTCTATTAGAGCATAGATAACTTCAATATTCCACTCCATAACGTAGAAAAGTGCAGATATCAAGTAAATGGTAATAGGATTTTTCGCGCGTAAGAAAAATTACCAATGTTTACATACAACAGTATTCAAATGACTATTTGATTATTGCCACAATATACAATCCATAAGATTTATTTTCTACTTGAAAATAGTTTTATACTATTAAATAATTCATATCTTGTTAGTAAATAAGTTGTATATACATTTTTGACTATGTCGTAGATATGAACACTATTAACATATATCTTCAACTTCTTTCTCTCGGATCTCTTCCGAGGTGGGGATTACAACGGTATTGCGTTGGGCGTCCCTAGGCTTGGATTCCAGTTCAAATCCTCCAACGTTGGATGAAATCCATCTCTATGCTCGTACCTTTACATAGCTTCTTATCCAAACGTTCCGGAACTTGTCCTTGTCTACTAATCTTCATATCTTCTTGGACTTGGATGTATTTATCTTATTGTAGTATACAGGAAAGGAACAACATTCATGGGGCCCTGTCTCTTATTCTTCGATTACCTTACCTGGTGTATGTGTACGTACATACGCATGCATGTATGTACAATGTCTCTACTATCGCCAGAACTTATAACTGATGCAGCGACCTCACCTTTCCAGACCGGGCTCGGAGAGGTAATGTTCTTCTTGCCTTGAAAGGTGGCCTAAACGAGGTAGTGGCCTAACCGAGGCAAAATTAGGCTGTATTGTTACATAATGTAATAGATTAAATGCATCCAATGGAATTGTTCGCAGAGTTCAAAACAAAGATGGGTAAGTGAACTGAGCGATGGAATAAATACAATTGTACGATATGTATAATTACAGGCCAATCAGTTTGACGACACTTATAGGTAAAATACTAGAATTATAGTTAATCGAATCAGAGATCACATCGAGAAATAATTTGATTCGTTGCTCACAGCATGGGTTCAACAAAGGCAGCTCATATGTAATTAATATTCTAGCTATTTACTTTCATGTCTACAAGACTTTAGATAACAATGATAGAAAAGATATTATTACTTTGACTTCAGCAAGGAATTCGACAAGGTGCCCTATCAGAGACTACTAGATAAAGTCAAAGCCCTTGGTATAGGAGGAAACGTGTTTGAATGGATTAGAGCATGGATTAGTGACAGAAACCATTTGGTCACAACGGTGTAAAATCTAAACGAGGGAGTATTACTAGTGGAATTCCCCAGGTCTCAATTTTGGGACGCTTATTGTTCATTATTTATATAAACGACTCGTACAATGGGATTAGTGGTGATCTTAGTAAGTTTGCAGACGGCATTATAATAGGATGCCAAATCAAGTCAGGTGAAGACGCTGGGATACTTTAGGAAGATCTTTACAAAGTGTTCGCATGGTCGGTGAAATGGCAAATAAACTTCAATAACTCAAAGGGCGGTGAGTTAGACGTAGGTTTCCAAAACACCCTTTTTTAGAGAAAACTGAATGCTAGAGTGGCTTGGGAGCTCTGGTGACTCCTGACCTTAAATCCAGGAAACAGTGCGTTAGCACCAGGAATAGAGCTAACAGAACATTAAGTTTCATTGCTAGGACGTTTACAAATAAAAGTGCAGAGGTGGTTATCAAACTCTATATGACGTTAGTTAGACCCATCCTTGACTATGCGGTACAGTTTTGGTCTCCGTCCTATAGAATAGATATTAAGACACTAGAATCAGTTCAGAGGAGAATGAACAAATTTACCTTACGAGGATAGTGTTAGGCACCTTAATTTATACCCTCTGGAAAGACGTAGAGTGCGGGGGTAATCTAGTATTCAAGTGATGGAGACAAGATTATCATATTAAGACAACAGGGCAGGACTCACCGTAACGGCTTTAAATCTGACAAACTTAGATTTAAGAAGGAAATAGACAAGAACTGGTTTACCAATAGAGTGGCTAACGAACGGAATAGACGTAGTAACCATATAGTGAGCACTGAAACTATCAGTTGCTTCAAGATATAAAAGATAACTTTTGCAAGTTCAAAATTTTTATGTCTCATGAAATTCACGTCTACAAAAACTAAATACTATGTAACAGCTACGCGAACAGACCTAACTTAATCATTGATGATACAGATAACTAATACATCTGTATATCATTGATGGTATCACCTCATTCTTGAAAAATAACTTCACCAAGCATAATCATCATCCACAGGACGTATACACGTTGGGTTCCAGAGTGAGCACATGTGAAGATAACGTTAGAGGAATTATAATCCTATTAATTTTAACGTTTAGTAGGTCATGAAGCGCTCGTTGAAAATATACTTTCAGGTATATACACACACAATCAATTAACAAAAAAGTGGGAGATACCGGGAAGAGAAAGGAGAATCATAGAGACATATGGCGGGGGCTGGAGCTAGGCAGAGAGAGAGAGAGAGAGAGAGAGAGAGAGAGAGAGAGAGAGAGAGAGAGAGAGAGAGAGAGAGAGAGAGAGAGAGAGAGAGAGAGAGAGAGAGAGAGAGAGAGAGAGAGATATAAAGAGAGAGAGAGAGAGAGAGAGAGAGAGAGAGAGAGAGAGAGAGAGAGAGAGAGAGAGAGAGAGAGAGAGAGAGAGAGAGAGAGAGAGAGAGAGAGAGATGGCAAGTGAGAGAAAAAGAGAGAAAGAGAGAGACAGAGGTAGATAGACAGATAGATAGATAGATATATTGATAGATAGATAGAGAGAGAGAAAGAGAGAGAGAAAGAGATGACGGGGGAAGGATATATACATACATACATACATATATATATATATATATATATATATATATATTTTTTTTTAATCAACCACAATGCAGTTTAATTCTAAGCCATCTAGGCGGATGCAGAAATTGTAACGTGGTACGCCCGAGGACTCGAACCTATGCGGCGAGAATGCAAACTGGATAATTTGTAAAAATCATGTGCATTATTCATATTCTCTTATTAGTGTGATATTTAGGAGTGATGTTCCAAATTTTTACTGAATTTCAGGTTTCATATATTTTTCATTTTATGAAAACAAACTACGCTTGTTATTTTCCATATTTCAATTGACATGCTTCTCTAGAGGCACTATCGCCAGAACTTATAACTGGTACAGCGGACTCGCCTTTCCAGACCCGACTCCGACAGGTAATGCCTAAACGAGGTAATTGACTCCCACGACAGTTGGACGTGCTATTGAGGTTATTCCTTTGTAATGCAGAATTAAAAGCCAAATTGTTCAATGTGTAAAGAGGCACATTAAGTATTACTCCTATAGTAAATATAATGATAAAACTAAGCTGTATTGTTAAATGTATAATGCATTAAATGCATTCAACTGAATTGTCCACCATGTTCAAAATAAAGACTGGTGAGTAAGTGAAGTACGTGATGAATATAAATCTTGAATTACAGTATGATTATCATATATGATTATAGGTTCGAGTCCTCGGGCGAACCACGTTACAATTTCTGCATGCGCCTAGATGGCTTAGAATTAAAGTGCATTGTGGTTGATAAAAATGTATCGCTAATCACTGGAACCCATTCAGTGTTGTACATATATATATATACATATATATATATATATATATATAAAAAATATATATATATACAGTATATATATATATATATATATATATATACAGTATATATATATATATATATATATATATATATATATACATATATATATATATATAATATATATATATATATAATATATATATCCCCATCTCTCTCTCTCTCTCTCTCTCTGTCTGTCTACCTCCTTCCGCCATATCTCTCTCAACCTTTCTTATTCTCCCCCCCCTTTTTTTTAAATTTCTCATTCATTAACTGCGTGTGTGGATATCTAAATGTATCATTCCAACGAACATCTCATGAGCAACTCTAACGATATATTGACTTATCTTCGCTGTGGATTTGTGGAGCCCAACGTGTATAAGTCTTGTGGACGTTGGTTAGGCTTGGTGAAGTTTCTTTTCAGAAATGAGGTGATAGCATCCATAGTATGTAGATGTATTAGCTATTTGTGTCATCAATAGTAAAACTAGTTCTGTTTACGTAGATGTTATACAATATTAAGTTTTCGTAGCTGTGGTTTTTATGAAACAAAAAATTCGAACTTACAAAGGTAATTTTTTATTCTGTGCTAAAAAGAAATTTCTGATAATCATATTGTAATCTAAAATTTATATTCATCACTTACTTCATATACTCACCAGTCTTTGTTTTGAACATGGGGGAAAATTCAGTTGAATGCATTTAATGCATTATACATTTAACAAAACAGCTTAGTTTTATATTATATTTACTATAGGAGTAATACTTAATGTGCCTCTTTACACATTGAACAATTTGGATTGTAATTCTGCATTACAAAGGAATAACCTCAATAGCATGTCCAACTGTCGTGGGAGTCAATTACCTCGTTTAGACATTACCTGTCGGAGTCAGGTCTGGAAAGGCGAGGCCGCTGTACCAGTTATAAGTTCTGGCGATAGTGTCTGTATAAAAGCATGTCAATTGAAATATGGAGAATAACAAGCGTAGCTTGTTTTCATAAAATGAAAAATATATGAAACCTGAAATTCAGTAAAAATTTGGAACATCACTCCTAAGTATCATACTGATAAGAGAATATGAATAATGCCCCATGAATTTTTACAAATTATCCAGTTTGTATTCCACAATCATGAAGAAGATGGGAGAAAGG
>NC_134799.1:49348702-49353702 GCF_046742065.1 Oratosquilla oratoria
TCATTCCAGAACACTTCCCCCGCACATCCATTCGCTCGCCCGTCACGAAAGATATATAGATGAACCTCTCCTTCAAAACAACCGGGGACAAAACTTACCCCTCCCAGGCGAAGGCCATCGTCCTCATCCTCTTACTCAGTTTCCTTACCCAAAGTTGCACCTCTCCACCACTACACCCCTGTGACCTTCAACCCTTTTCTAATGCACACGGGTATACAATGAAGCACTCGTCGTTTCCTTCTTGTCTCATTCCTTGCCCCCCCCCCCATTCTTGTACACATCCTCAGTCTAATACTCCCTAATGGATGACGGATAGGCTGAAAAACGAAATCGGAATAAAAAAGAGGGCATTACGCCAGAATAAAAAAAGGGGGAAACACACCATAGATCTAAGTATGACGATATGGCTAGACTGGTTAAAAAGAACACGTGCATTTCGAAACATAACAACGAAGTTAAGGTTGCCGGACAAGCGAGATCCAACCCAAAAGTCTTCTTTCATCTCCACAGAACAAAAAGTAAGGGAAGAATAGACCCAATTAAAAGCAACGAAGATGTCGTGTTAGATTCGGAGTAAAAAATGAGCGAGGCGTTTAACAAATATCTTCTAATAGTATTTACAAAGGAGAGGTTAGATATGGCACCTAACTGCGACCCAATCTACAGTGGGGATGAGGGGAGTAGACTTACTAACATCAGCATTAGAATGGCAGAAGTATTCACACAGATTGATAGAATTAAAGTTACAAATTCCCCGGGTCCAGAAGAAAAATTTCCAAGAGTGCTAAATGAGTGTAAATTTGAAATCTGCGACCAGTTAACGGAAATATCTAATAACTCGGTAAACATTGCTTTTGTGCATTTTCATGGGTGCAAGTAAGCATTGTTCCTGTTTTAAAAAAGGATGACAAATCATCTATGCACAACTACAGGCCAATCAGTTTGACATTAGTTATAGACAGAACGAATGAATCCATAAAAGCTAATAGAATCAGAGATCACATCGATAGACATAATTCTATTCATGATCCTCAATATGAATTTGCCAAGGTTAAGTCATGTGTAACTGATCTTCTATCATTTTACACTAATGTTTACAAGGCGTCAGATAACAATGATAGTAACGACTTTAGCAAAGCGTTCGATAAGGTGCCCTACCAGAGACTACTAAATAAAGTCAAAGCGCATGGCATAGGAGGAAAAATGTTTGAATGGATTACAGCATGGATCAGTGACAGAAAACAGTGGGTCAATATAAACGGTGTAAAATCCAAATGGGGGAGTGTTACTAGTGGAGTTCCCCATGGCTCGGTTTTGAGTACCTTATTGTTCATTATGTATATGAACGACTTGGAAAATGGGATTAGTAGTGATGTTAGTAAGTTTGCAGACGACACCAAAATAGGACGCCTAATCAAGTCAAGAGAAGACGCCGAGATTCTGCAGAAGGATCTTAACAATTTGTACTCATGGTCGGTGAAATGGCAAATGAACTTTGATATCTCAAAGTACATACATACATACATATACCAAAGGCTCCTTCCCCCTACATGGGGGGTAGCCAAAAAGTGCAAAGTGTTAAACATAAGTTTACACAAACCATAAACCAATTATACCTTTGATAGCACTTTTTAGAGAAAACTGAGTGCGAGAGAGACTTGGGAGTTTTAGTGAGTCCTGACCTTAAATCCAGGACACAGTGCATTTGCGCCAGGAATAGAGGTAACGGAGCATTAGGTTTCATTGGATCGTTACGAATAACAATGCATAGGTAGTTATCAAACTTTATCAGGCATTAGTTAAACCCATCTTTGACTATACGGTACAGTTTTGTTCTCCGTCTTATTGAATGGATATCATTTCACTAGAATCAGTACAGATGAGAATGACCAAAATAATACATAGGCTCGGAAATTTACCTTACAAGGACAGGCTTAGACACCTTAATCTACACTCTCTGGAAAGACCCAGAGTGTGGGGTGATCTAATAGAGGTGTTAACGTGGATCAAGGGTTTTAACAATGGGAATGCAAGCAAAGTCATCATATAAAGACGACAAGGCAGGATTGCAGTAATGGACGATTTTTTATTTAAGAAGGAAACAGGTAAGAACTGGTTTACCAATAGTGTGGTCAATGAATGGAAAAGAATTAATAACCATGTGGTGAGCGCAGAAACTATTGGATGTTTTAAGAAAAGGTGAGACAAACTTATGGAAAGGGATGATAGGTGGTAATGGAAATGGAACTGTCTAGTGGAGGCCTTATGGTTTCTCAATCTCTTTCATTATTATGATCTTATGTAGAGCAGTTCACTTCCTCCCTCTCTTTCGTATTCGTTGCTTTGCGTTTCCTACTTTTTTTTTTTTTTTTTGGCTCCATCGATGATTTAATCAGTGACTTTGATATGTACACAAATATTTATACGTATATATATATATATATATATATATATATATATATATATAACACATACACATACAAATACACATGTACATGTACACGTCTCATCAAGCGTCACGTCACGTGCCACGTCGCTCGTTACTTCGTCACTTACCACATCATGCGTCTTCACACATCCTGTCTCAAATTACACGTAACTCCTCATGTCACATAACACGTGATGTCACATGACACATAACGTAAAATAATAAGTCACATTTAACATCACGTGGCACGTCACACGTAACGTCGCATCACGCCGCACGCCACATCCTATACCACTTACGTGATACGTGACATACACACGCTACGTCACTCGTCATGCCACAAGCCACGTCTTGTCACGTCAGGCATCACATCACGAGTCTCGTCACGAACCATACCACGCGTCATGTCTCGCATCATGTCAGACGTCATGTCACGGCCATTATGGAGTCGTGCTCTTTTTCTCTTTTGCTCTTACTGTTTTTTGTTATTATGCCATGCCAAGCCATGTGGCCATGTGGCAGCCTCGGCCACGCTTGTTCTTCGCTCGATTATGCCGCTCCTAAAAGGCTTTGTAATTGCATGTCTCTACGTCCGCACACTTTTTTTTTTTACCAAAATTTAAACGTCCCAGCCCACCCTATTTTTCATCTTAGTTTATGTTTTCTAGACTTTTTTTTTTTCAAATTTATTACTTTCTCCGTGTCATTGCTTCTTGCTTTCGCCCCTGCTTGATAGATTTCATCTAAAGTCGTTGCCATCTATTTACTTCGACAAGCGTCGTTTCTCTCGGCAAACTGCCCGAGGGAGGGGCAGGGGTGGTGTGGGAGGAGATTCGGCTCTAGTTTGCTCCTCTTTCTTTTGAAGACGTTTTCATTTAGTTCGCCGCCTCACACACTACAGCTATATCATTTAATTTTTCTTCTTTTTTCCTCACTTAATGGAGCGTTACCCATGTGAGCCTTTCAAGTATTATTATACTAGCCAAATTACCCGCGCGTTGCTGCGAGTTCGTGAATCATCCCTAACCTAACCATAGCCCACCTAACTTTAACCCTTAACCCTAACCAAGATATATTTTTTAAATGAAACATAGTTATCCAAGTACGTGGAGTGATAGGGTATCAGAATATATATGGTTATGGGGGTCGATCTGCAAAACCCTAGGAGTTCGTGACAAAAACAAACAAACAAACAAACAAACAAACAAACAAACAAACAAACAAACAAATAAATTGACAGAAAAATGGAAGATAGTAATCCAAGTACCTTGGGTTATAAGGTTTCAGAATATATATGGTCATAGGGGTCTATCTGCAAAAACCTAGGAGTTCTTGAATAATCTCTAACCTAACCATACCCCACCTGAATTTAACCCTTAGCCCTAACCAAAATATATATATTTTTGAAAATGAAATATAGTTATCCGAGTACGTGAAGTGATAGGGTATCAGAATATATATGGTTATGGGAGTCTATATGCAAAACCCTGGGAGGAGTTCCTGAAAAAAAAAAACAAAAAAAAACAGACAGACAAATGAATGATAGTTTTCCAAGTACCTTGGGTTATAAGGTTTCAGAATATGTATGGTTATAGGAGTCTATCTGCAAAAACCTAGGAGTAGTTCGTGAATAATCACTCAGCTAACCATAACCCACCTAACTTTTGGAAATGAAATATAGTTATCCAAGTACCTGGAGTGATAGGGTATCAGAATATATGTGGTTATGGGGGTCTATCTGCAAAACCCTAGGAGGAGTTCGTGATCAAACAAACAAACAAACAGACAGACAGATAGACCTTATTATAGTAGATATTATTCCTTTTAGATATCATTTATAGCCAGTGTCACACGTTCTCATATGGGTAAGGAGCCGGTTCTTTTATCCTAATGAAGTTGTCTTGTATTGTGATCTTCTCATCTCTTCGCTCTCTCGAGTTTCTAATTTTCGTGGACGGGTATTTCTATCTCTTCCTTACATTTATATATATATATATATATATATATATATATATCTATATATATATACATGTATATATATATATATATATATGTATATACGTATATGTATATATATACATACATACATATGTATATATGTATATGTATATATATACATACATACATATATGTATATATATATATACATATATATAATATATATATATATATATATATATATATATGCTGAGCACCACAGGGAAAATAAAAATTCTTGGAATTCGAGCACTTTCGTGATATTTTCACATCTTCAGAGTAAGATGAGATATACATACACACAAGAGAAGTTAGACACATGGAAAGGGTTACCACTGAAGCTAATTATTTCAGGTCAGGTCAAGTCTTGAAGGGTAGGGAGGGTGACCTTTTTGCATGTTTCAAACATTTTATAATACTGAAAGAAAAAAAAATAATAACACAAACCTGTTGATACTTCCATACAATGGAAATATGATGGAGATTCCCAATATCTTAAAACATTTTAATGATAATGTTGTCTTTAAAAATAATAACACTGTAAAAAAATTCACTGATAAAAACTCCACAAATAATTTTAAGGGATGTATTTATA
>NC_134799.1:49358702-49361202 GCF_046742065.1 Oratosquilla oratoria
CAGTGGCGGTGAATTCACCCTTCCCTTCACCCTCACGCGGATCAGTTTGGCAGCCTTCTTTCGCTGCTACCGCTCTCCTCCTGTGCCGCAATTCGGCCCTTCGCTCGGTTTCTCAGGGAGAAATGCGGCCGATGCATTTCAGCGTCGGAAGTCTTTGGTAGGGGTAAGTGAGGTCTTTTCTTTTATTCTTTGATGTGAGCCCCTCCCCTCCTTTTTCCAGCTCTCGGGTGGATTGCTTGAGTTAATGACATACACGTGACACTGCTGGAGAGCTGACGCGATCGTTAGATCATTTCAAGTGTTCTTTCCCCTATTGAAATAGTTTGCTGTTAGTCAGGAAATGTATAAACACGATCGTTGTTTATGAGCTAGGGTAGTATTTAACATTTTTAAACGAGGTAACATACGCTTAAAAAAAAAATCGTTTAACATTATGCGTGTAACATTATACACCAGGAGGAGCTGAGTAGCTATGGACGAAGCCGTCACATTTGCCCTATGCGCTTGGAGTCTTGATGAAAGTAATAGTTACTGCTGGGAATTGCACAGGAGCGCGGGAATCGAACGCACAGCTAAGTAGATGCGAGACCAGCACGGTTCCGATTACGCCACCAGTGCACTTCGATGTGTTCCTTAATAAAGCGGTTCTTGTTGGGGTTTCCCCCAGTGGTGGTTCTTATCGGGGCTCCATCAATAATGGGGCTCTCAACGTGGTTAAGTGATAAGTAAATAAGTAGATACAAGTACATAGAATAAAATCAATATATATAGATGAATAAATTAACAAATATATGAATAAATAAAGAAAAAGATAAATAGATAAACACATAAAATGATACATGAATAAGAATAAATAAATAGATAAATAAATAAAGAAATAGATGAATAAATAGATAAATGAATAAACAAATAAATAAATAAACGAATAAATTAATAGATAAATAGATAAGTAAATAAATCATTAAGTAAATTAATAGATAAATAAATGAACTCGTTTACTGCAGTGTATATGTTTGTCTTCCAACCTCAAGGGGGCCAACATTCTCTTTCCCCTATCACTACAGGACGAAAGAAAAACGAAATTTTCCACTAAAATATGGAAATGGGCGTCGCTGTGGCAAAACATTGAGTGGTAGATTGCAAAAGAAATGACCAACTATACATTTTCTTCATGCTCATTGATATCATTAACTCATCGCTGTTTTTTTATTATTAAGTTATTTCTTTTTACCTTGCTGGTTGAAAATCTGAGTAGCTTTGTGCAAATGTAAAACCTTACCGTGTTGGTGGCTTAATATCAACCCCTCTCCCACCTTTTTCTCCCTGTTCATTACCCTCTTTTTGATTGTGCGAAGGGTTATCATTTTCTTTTAACAATCTCTCTTTAAGAAAGGTTTCATCCACCTTTTTTCGTGAATGCAGTCATTGTCCTCACACTGCTAATCATCCAGGACCTAGATTCACTCGCTGTTGTTGTTATTGGTTCGTGTTTTCGTCGGTGGCCTGTGTCATCGCCATTGATTCGCGTCGTTGTCATTAATGTAGAGTGTCGTCTTCGTCGTCGTCACCGCCGTCCGTCGTACAGTACCTCCTTTTTGTTGATACAATCTTAAACCTCCCCTTTGCCACCTCTATGACTCCACCTCTTCGGGGCAAAATTGTCCCCAAGGATGGAAGCGCCGGTTATCAGCAACAAAACACACTTTTTGTGCAGTGTCGTGTGATTTCCTTCTCATATTACCCCTATGCATGTTCAAAATTAACCTCTTTTTGCGTACAGTTTTTTTTTTTTAAACACAGCACGTTTTCACTGTGGCAAGACAAGAATTAGAATTCATATCTATTGATAAATGTTCAATTTTCCTTTTGTTGGACAGTCTACCAAATGTTCATTCTACAAGGAGCTGCATGTGATTTGTAGGCTTAAAACGCTGCGATATTATAGTAATTATCCATAATGTGGAAATTTCCCTTGGAACAGTATTCGCTTGATTAGAAGACGTACCAGTTAATATCTTGTACATTTGTCTTTCTTTCTCCTTTCTCCGGACTCCTCGGTGAAATTTTGGGGAGAAAAGTCTGTGGCCACCCCGGAGATAGAGGCTCGTGTGCGGAGACAAAAAGAATTATCAGCCACCATTTTGTTGGCTGCCATTTCTCAGTATCAACCAATGCTATCAAAAATGACCTAAGGACGGGGTGACTCCAGGACCACCCGGACCAGAAACTCCGGAGTCGGTGGCGACGGCGGCACTACCGGAAGGGGCTCTTCTCGACTGTTCTTCGTTTCGCATTCTTCCTGGAGCCGTTTCATCTCCCTTTGAACAGGTTGACGTGAAACAGATTCTGGCTCTGCCTCATGCCTGACGATTGTATCTACCCGATAGGCGGACTCGGCCTTGATCAATGAAGATCCCGCCTTGTCCGCCCATCACACGAACAGAATCGTCTGTCGCCGACCAGTACACAGGAGTGCTACTGACTTGACGTGTCTGGCAGC
>NC_134799.1:49366202-49376202 GCF_046742065.1 Oratosquilla oratoria
CTCTGTGCACTTTTACAAAGTCTCGATGTGAAAGCTATCGGTTGCAATTTTCCATCTCTTTCTTGCACCAGTATGCCTCCTAACCCTATGTTTGACGCATCAGTACAAAGCATGAACTTTATATCATACATACATATACCAAAGGTTTTTCCCCCTTACACGGGAGGTAGCCAAAAAACAAAGGCATAGAAACCGCCCCCACCCATTCCATCCCCTACATACTCCACTTCTTCCCTCTACCCTGTTCCCTCCCTCTTATCTTGGCACCTACTGGATGACGGGTCATCCCTGCATCTTGTCCACTGCCTTGGGTCAGAAGCAGTGTCGCAAGACACAGCACATCCACAGCAAGGCCGCTTCATTAAATCGGCGACACCCCTCTCCGGCCCCTTATGCAGAAAAGGAGAAGGCGGGGAGAAATCCCTTCGGGCTGCGTCAATTTATTTTCCATACATACTCCCTCACCCCCCATCCCCCACCTACTCCAACATCATCCATACACAACCATTCTCCATTCACCCCTATCTTCTGTCCTCTCCCGTCCTTCCTCAACAGATATTCCCCTCTTTCCCAATGACCCTTTCACCCCATCCATCCATCTCATCCTAGGTCGCCCCCTTATGTTCACTCCTTCCACCTCTGCCCTCCACACCTCTTTTACTAATCTTTCTTCACTCATTCTTTCTATGTGTCGAAATCATCCCAATACTCTTTCACCAATCCTATCTCCCAGCTCCCTTTCCACCCCTGGAGAACTAGTAAGTTTATCTTTCAACTTGTCAAAAGCTTGTTGTTGTTCAGATCCCCAAATGAAATTTGAATATTTCTTTAACAAAGAACTTAATGGATTAGCTATGTCTGCATATCCCTTAATAAAATTCCTATAATACCCTCTCAATTACAAGAAACTTATAGCTTTCTCTACATTGTTCGATACTGGGCAGTTCTTTACTGCTTCTACCTTTGATTTCACTGTACTAAGTCTATGTCTATCTTATGTTCCAAATAAATCACACTGTTTTGCAAAAACTTACATTTTTCAAGTTTCACTTTCAACCCTGCTTCAACTAGTCTTGAGAATACCAAATCTAATTTCTTAAAGTGCTCAGTTGCTGTTTGGAAAGCTATTTAATGTAATCTAGAAATACAGTGGCTGTATTTCCTAATAACACATCTAGTACTGTATCTATTAATCTCATATAAGTTAATGGAATGTTACATAACCCAAATGGCATTCGTTTGAACGTGTAGAGCCCCGTTGTTGTAAAAAAATGCCGTATACACTCAAAAATCTTCATGCATATCTATTTCCCAGAACGCTGATTTGGTGTCTATAGTGCTAAAAATACCAATTTTCGGTTCCCGAACTACGAAGTATGTCTGTTTTTACCGGTAACGATAGTCAACCAATTATTGTCTGTTTATTCAATTCCCTATAGTCAATAACTGGATGGTACCATCTGATTTTGGCACCAAAACCAATGAGAAGTTCCATTCACTTTCCCTGGGTACTATGACATCCTAAGATAACATTTCAGAGATCAATTTATCTACAATGGCTAGCTTGGAATGTGGTAATCTGTAGGCAGGTATATAAATAGGTTGAGTCCCTGATTTTAATTTGGCCTGATGTTTTGAAACAGCTGTTTTGCCCAAGGCGTCTGCAAAGCAATTACTTTATTGTGCTTTACTAGCAATGCAATTAAACTTGATTCTAACTCAGGACAACAAGTAGACCCTAGTTGTCTTTTATATTTCTCTCTCAAATCTGTTTCTTCCTGAATTGAACAGACTGATGAAATTGACGATTCCACCTCTTCAGGACTCTCATTTAAAATCTTAATGGGTCTTGGACAGACTTGAAAACATTGAAAACACTTTTCTTAAGACTATGACTTCATTCAAAGCACCAATCACTAATATTTCTACCTAGTCTTGATTTTGGCACCAAAACCAATGAGAAGTTCCATTCACTTTCCCTGGGTACTATGACATCCTAAGATAACATTTCAGAGATCAATTTATCTACAATGGCTAGCTTGGAATGTGGTAATCTGTAGGCAGGTATATAAATAGGTTGAGTCCCTGATTTTAATTTGGCCTGATGTTTTGAAACAGCTGTTTTGCCCAAGGCGTCTGCAAAGCAATTACTTTATTGTGCTTTACTAGCAATGCAATTAAACTTGATTCTAACTCAGGACAACAAGTAGACCCTAGTTGTCTTTTATATTTCTCTCTCAAATCTGTTTCTTCCTGAATTGAACAGACTGATGAAATTGACGATTCCACCTCTTCAGGACTCTCATTTAAAATCTTAATGGGTCTTGGACAGACTTGAAAACATTGAAAACACTTTTCTTAAGACTATGACTTCATTCAAAGCACCAATCACTAATATTTCTACCTAGTCTTTGTGTGTCTTATAAATCCTCGAATATAATTTCAAACATTTTATCCTAATTGATTCTGGGATGGTTAAAATTTCGGAGTCTACAATGACTCCTTTCAAAGGATTACAAAGGCGGAGCATGCCGACAGGAGACCTTTTGATCCATATCTAGGTCGGATGAAAAAAAAAATCATATTAATAATAAATAAAAACTATAATAATGTAAATAACAAATAAAATACATGAATAAATGCATAGGTATAGTTGAATAACAAACAAACAGGTAAGTAGTAAATGATAATAAATTGACATATAACTAATAATAAATGGAAATCAGACAGACAAATTATAACAAAACAAAAACAAATAATATAAGATAAATTATAATCATTACAGCATCTTACTTAGGTATTTATCTAAATGATTCTTAAAGCTTTGAACTGAACTACATTGCACTACCTGTGCAGGAAGTTTATTCCATTCATTAACTACACGGTTGGCAAAGTTGTTTCTACCTACTTCCAAATTGAATCTATTTCCGGACAGTTTGAGACCATTGTTTCTTGTCTGATTCTCATTCAATGTGAAAATTTGGTCACTTTTGATGTTGTCAATTCCCTTTAAAATCTTAAAGACCTATATCAAGTCACCTCTGAGTCTACGCTTTTTTAGGGAAAACAGATTCATGTGCTTAAGTCGATTTTCGTATGATTTATTTTTGATATTTGGAATCAGTTTTGTGGCTCGCCGTTGTACTTTTTCCAATCTGTCAATGTCTTTAATGATATTCGGTGACCATACGGAAACAGCATATTCCAAATGTGGACGAACTAACGATTTATATAGCTTGTTAATGAGTGATGGCCTTTTGAAATAAAAAGATCGCGCAATCAATCCCAGAATCTTATTTGCTTTCTCAGAGGCTGAAATACACTGCTTGGATGATTTGAGGTCGTTACTGATGATTACGCCGAGATCTTTTTCACTATCCACTTTTGTTAACGAATTTCCAAATAACTTGTAATCGTACTTACTGTTATTTTTACCTATGTGCATTACCTTGCATTTACTTGTGTTAAATTTCATTAGCCACTTTTCAGACCATTGCTGTAATTTATCTAAATCTTCTTGAATATCTAATTGGTTTGAGTGATCATTTGCCACTCCGCACAGTTTTGTATCATCAGCAAATTTGGAAACAGTAGATTTTAGTCCATGGTCTATATCATTTATATATACTATGAATAGAAGTGGCCCAAGAACGGAACCCTGAGGAACTCCACTTGCAACACTTTTCCATCCAGAAGTTTTTCCATTTAAAACAACTCTGTTTTCGACCTTGCAACCAATTACTAGTCCAACCTAATACGGTACCACTTATTCCATGCAAAGCTAATTTAGTAAGTAGTCTTTCGTGTGGGACGGTATCAAAAGCTTTTGCAAAGTCTAGATATACTAAATCTATATTGTTTCTTTTGTCATAATTCGAGATAACTGTGTTGTAGAATTCGAGTAAGTTAGTCACGCAAGAACGTTTCCGTCTGAAACCATGCTGGCTATCATTTATCAAACGGTTACTTTCTAAATGATGTTCGATAGCATCTCTGATGATAGTTTCCATTATTTTTTCTACGATTGAAGTCAAACTTATAGGCCTATAGTTATTTGGTTTCTTTTTGTCACCTTTTTTGAATATGGGAGTAACGTTAGCTAGCTTCCATTCTCTTGGGACATCTCCGGATATGATGGATTTCTTGAAAATAATTTCTAATGGAACAACAATCTCATTTTTCATTTCCTTTAAGATTCTTGGATGCCAACCGTCAGGCCCTGGTGTTTTATTAACTTTGAGTTTGTCTATACACCTTTTAATTTTTTCTTTTGTTATATTTACCGTAGTGAGTAAGTTTACCCCAGACTTTTCACAGGTTTCAGTTTGGAATTCACTTTGAGGTGTTTCGTTTACGAATACCGAGCTAAAATAATTGTTCAAGATATTACACATTCCTTCATTTGAATATTCAAGTTGACCGTCAGCAGATAATAATGGACCAATATGATTCCTAACAACCTTTTTATCTCTAATGTAACTATAGAATTCTTTGGGATTCTCTTTGGATTTATCAGCGATGTTCATTTCGTATTGTCGTTTTCTTTTTCTTATTGTCTTTTTTAAATCTCTCTGTATTGAAACATAACTTTCATAGTCATTTGATGCACCCGAGCACTTATATTTCTTATAAGCCTGTCTCTTTTTAGCAATACTTTTTTCAGTTTCTTTGTCGAGCCACTTTGGGCGAGCCTGATTTGGGGGACGTCTGTCCTTAAAAGGAATGTAAGTTTGAATCATCTTAGTGAGCGTATTTTGAAATATTTCCCACATCTGATCTACAGGCCTTTCGTTTAATTTTGCCTCCCAATCTGTAAGCTGAAGCTCCTGACGTAGTCCTATGAACTGAGCTTTACTGAAATCGGGTATTTTAGAAGCACAAGTATCTATTCTAAAATTCTTTAGGAGTTTGAATCTGACTAAGTTGTGATCGCTATTTGTAACAGATTCACCAACTTCTACATCAGTTACCATGCTTTCGCGGCTAGTGATCAATAAATCGAGTAAGTTTCCATATCTTGTGGGCTCTTTTACATGCTGAATTAAGTAATTGTCACCAAGAAAATCAATCAAGCGACTACCTATATGGCCATGTTCAAGGGTCATCCAATCAATGTCAGTAAAATTGAAATCACCCATTATCAATAAATCCCGGTTGCAGAAACTAGACAGTTCTTGAAATAACAGTTTGTCGTCTGCTAATGATAATGTCTTTGGCCTATATATTACACCTATATTCATTTTTTGTCCATTTGTTTGGGTTAACTCAACCCACAAACTGTCATATGCATCCTGTTTCACTTTCTCTAAAACACAAGCATGAACATTGTTTTTAACGTACAATAGAACACCCCCACCTTTCTTGTGGTTTCTATCCTGATGAAAGTGTTTAAATCCCGCAATATTAAATTCAGCTTCGAACTCTGTACCATTTAACCATGTCTCAGTTATTCCTATCATATCGAGATTTTCGCTTTTGACATACGCCTGTATTTCTTGAAATTTGTTCCTAATACTACGAGCATTAAAGTACATAGTTTTAAGAAACTCCTGATTATTTCTTTTTGACACATTTTGAGTTTCAATATCATGTCTTATATTATCATTTTGTTTTTTATTTATACCTTGCTCTATATTATTATTATTTTGTCCTTCATTGACATTCAATGCCTCATTAACATTTCTCCTTCCAACTGCACCTCTACTCTTCTAATTGATCTGGAGTGCAATAATGTTGACTTTATTACGCCACTTTTCACAATTAGCAAAGCTTTATTTGGAGTTAATGAATTCTGAATAATTTCTGGGATTTCTTGAACATCTGAGTTGAGTTCACTATGTGTGTCATATTCTTTCTCTTGTGTTATCTGTTCCTGGATAGACCGCTCTGTCCTGCTACTACCCAATCAAGCATTGTCATTTTCCCCATCTGTCTCAATAGGTTCTCTGGTTGAATTGAAAATTGGATTAACTGCGATTTCATTAAGATGTCTAATTCAGCCTGACATATGACCATGCCCTCTTTTCCCATTGTTGCAAGTCCTATCAATAAACTTCCTGGGAAAACAGATTCTTCTACAACTTCTACAACTGTCACAAGTGCTCATCTTTATACAAAATAACATCTCATTCTTACTTAATGTTTTTAACTTCCTGTTATTCCTTGCAATGAGTAATGGATTGGTTCCAAGATTTTTCACTCCCGGTTTCATTTGTTTTAAAACTTTGCTGGTTATAACATTTACTACATATCCCGTATCAATAAACATTTTAATACTTTACCAGCAATGATGGGTCCTACAGAAGTCCTTTCAATTGTTATAGTAAATTGAAAAAAAAAAAGAATGTGTTATTGTTCTCTTCCTCATCACTCTCTAGTACAATATAATATCTGTTTGTCGTTATGTAGTGTTCTTTTATTTTGTGTCTGTTTTTTCCTCTGGTTTCTGGGTGAGTACAAAAATTTGCCATTCCATAAAAATCCTGTGTTCTATACCCTACTCTATTGTAATGCAAACAGAAAGATGGGTTTCTACAATGATACTCATCATGACACTCATATTTGCAGTTTCTACAAATAACCTCATAATAATACGTTCATGTTATATGCCCCAATTTGTTACAATTATGGCACTCAAGTCTAGCATTCCTTGAAGTTCTTCTAAATTTATATTCAGAACCCCTGTTTTTGTAATCACTCCTAGAGTTACTATTTTTTTTTCTGTTGTTGCATTCCTAATGTTATGACATATGGACTAATTGATTTACTTTCTTGACAACCTTGTAAAAGATAATCTATCTCCCCAAAGTCCATTGTTTCTTTTAGACCCATGTATAGATTTTTCTGCAGTCATCTCCTCACTGTTGTATACCAATAGTGCAAATGCTATTAACTTAGTATCCTGATAAAATTTAACTTGTCACTGTATCTACTTTCTATCCAATCTGAATTCTTCAATATAAACGTCACGTCCTTAGACCACCATGTTATTCACATAAATAGTGAACATTATTGGAACCAATACTGATCACTGTAGAACTTCACTTATCACTTCCTCCCAACCTGAACACTTTTCTGTGTGTGTGTGTGTGTGTGTGTGTGTGTGTGTGTGTGTGCGTGTGTGTGTGTGTGTGTGTGTGTGTGTGTGTGTGTGTGTGTGTGTGTGTGTGTGTGTGTGTGTGTGTGTGTGTGTGTGTGTGTGTGTGTGTGTGTGTGTGTGTGTGTGTGTGTACCTGTGTGGATGTACCTGTGTGGGAGTGAGAGCACACACTCATACTAATGATTGGTATTAAATCATGATAGTTTAAGTAATGTATTTCCATTTTCCATCGACATGTTTTAGCAGGCTGGGTAGTCCCAGGCTCACGGCATTTTAGTTTCGAGCACCACTGAAGTATTGACCTTTGGATTTAGTTCATAACTCTCTCTGTACACTTGTATGTATAGGGACAGGTACACATAAATAGAAGTATAAGTAGGCGCAGGGATGCTTGCGTTAGGGTAATTAGTATGTATTTTGCCTACAAACTCAATTATGATAGATTTACATGAGCGTATAATGAACCACCCGCCAATTACATCTACTTGGTTATATGTGTGTAGTAACGCATATATGTACTGTATAAGTACTAGAACACGCATAGGTGGATGACATTATTCTTTCATTGTATGTAAATATTTATTCATGCGAAATTAAAACAATTGCCCATAATAAAGTACACAGGAGGAATCTAGAAAATGAACGCTTCCAGGTAAGCAAAGGTCGTGAAAGTAAAGTTCATTGCTCTTGTGGGATTCCGCTCGAACATTGTCAGCGTTCAGTGGGGGAAGGTTCAGTGGGGGTCTGAGCACCACGTTGGAGGGCCTGATTGGGATTCCGAGGATAAAGTGGCCTTCCCATCTCCTCTTTCTCCTCCCTCGAACTTGATGTTCAAGATGGTCGGGGCACTCACAAGAGTCATGAAGGTCTCAGCAGCGCTGTGTACGTCTCATTTAACAATTTGGATGGATCAGGATCCAGGATAGGTGCGCCGACCCTCTTGAGCTCAAGTTTATGAGGAGGTCACACGAGAAGGCCCGAGGGAATGTGGAAACACAGTGAGGAACTGCAGTGCCTCAGTTTACTATTTCATTCAAGACAAAAGTAAAATAATAACAACGAGTTTCGACTTTCTGTTTGGATATTATACAGGGAAAACTGCATAGTTTGGCTAGTTTTGGATGATTAGGGTTCAACAGACCCTGAGATACCAGCGAAACTAAGTCTGTAGCCTTTTTACTACCCTCGCCTGTTTGGTTTGGGCCGCCAGTGTCCTCATAGAGACAACCACAATGACAAATAAAGATACTGGGACCTAACACGGAATTTATACAAACACACACACACACACACACACACACACACACACACACACACACACACACACACACACACACACACACACACACACACACACACACACACACACACACACACACACACACACGACTCGGTGGCGCGGTTGGTAGAGTCCCAAACTGTCACTACGGCGGTCCGGGTTCGAATCCTGTCCAGGGCTGAAAATAATTTCAGTATCGCTGCGCTTCGAGTCGTTACTCCAACTCTCGTGGGCGGGGAGGTGTGTGTGTGTGTGTGCGTGTAAGGTCAAAGCATTACCCATAGATCGGTCATACTAGCTCTGAGCTCTCTTCCGGGAGGGAAATAGCAGTCGATCACGAGCCCAACACGTGATCCAAAGACCAAGGTGAAAAGACCAAGGGGAATCACACACACACACACACACACACACACACACACACACACACACACACACACACACACACACACACACACACACACACACACACACACACACACAAACACACACACACACACACACACACACACACACACACACACACACACACACACACACACACACACACACACACACACACACACACACACACACACACACACACGAGTCGAAGTGACAGCGAAGTTTGGAACTTCAGGAAAACCTCAAATTTCGTGGATCTCAACGACGAGGGATTACTTTTGTTGTATTAGTAGGGAAGGGAAAGCCCGTGGTGTAGTGGGAAGGTGAAGAAAAAGGAGAAAGGGAAATTAGGAAAGAGACGAACGGGCCCCGGAAGTCAGAAAGAATGTCAACACAAAGGCTGCAGACGACGCAGGTGAAGTCGAAAATACTAGTAAAGGCGTTGAAATTATAAATATAGACAAGAACAACACAATAGAATGTGGAGGTTATTCTTTCCATGAATTTAACGAGGGAGGGGATGACAATCTCCCCCGATTAGCAAGTCCAGAGGAAAAAAATAAAGAAAATGAACGAACAGTGGGAGGTTAGGTTCAGCCAACTTATACGGATTACACAAAGAATTGATAAATTGGAATAACTAAAGCAGGAGAACCAAAACCCAAATAAAGAAATAGAAGAATTAAAAAGACAGTTAAAAGAAGTAAAAGATGAGAATAAGGAATTAAAGAAGAAGAATAAAGAGAATAAAGGGTCCATAGCAAAAGAGTTACAGGGTTGGAGAAAAGTCCAAGAGAACAACAAAATTGAATTTAGAGATACAGTGACACGACAGATGAGAGAACAAACTAAGGACACAGTTATTAAGGTGACGAAGGAGAATGAGAATATAGTAAGAGACTTAGTGGATAAAAAGAAATGTATAATTATATTAGGGATGGAAGAGAAGCATAATCCACATAGGAGGACAAGAGTAAAAGAGAAGAAAAAGGTAAACAAGATATTAGAAGCAGTTCAAGAAGATGAACAAGAAACAGGGAAAGAAATTGAAGAAGTATATAGAATAGGGAAATACAATACAGATAAGATCAGACCAATTAAGGTTGAATTCAGATCACAAATGAGCAGAGAATATCTTAGCAAAAACAGTGTCTTACACAAATATAGATGGCTTAATAACAGGCTTGAACGAACTGAATAATTACCCGAAGGAAAAAGAACCGGACATAATGGGAATTGTA
>NC_134799.1:49381202-49393702 GCF_046742065.1 Oratosquilla oratoria
CTGTGCTAACAGCTTCAAATATCATCCTCACAGATATTCGACGGTCTTGCATCACTAACCTTTGCACTTCCTCAATGTTTTCCTCCTTGCGTGCACTTTTTGGTGTTCCAGATCTGGGTTCATCCTCAACTTGTTCATTTCCTTCAGAAAATCTGTTAAACCACCGATAGAAACTTGCTTGGCTCATCTGTTCATCCCCATAGACCTCCTTTAACATTCCATAAGTTTCTTGCTTGGTTTTCTTAAGTTTAACACAAAATTTTATAGCGTAACGTTGCTCCATGTTTCCCTGCATCTTGACAAGTAATCACAGATCGGCAAACCGAATCAGACTGGTACCACCACGTTCACCGCTGCACTCAGACCTACAAATATATATATATATATATATATATTTTTATATATATATATATATATATATATATATTCTTTCAACCACAAATCACTTTTAATTCCATGCCATCGCAGTCGAGACTGAAGAATCGCTCGATGGAGGCATCCGTTGGAAATTGAAACGTGGACGGGCCGAGAATTCGAATCCAGCTAACCCATAACAAAGTTACAGTGACTTAAACCAATACGCTATCAAGTTACTGTAACTTAGTTACGGGTTAGCTGGGTTCGAATCCTCGGCTCGTCCACGTTTCAATTTCCAATGGATGCCTCCATCGAGCGATTCTTCAGTCTCGACTACGATGGCGTGGAATTAAAAGTGATTTGTGGTTGAAAGAAGATATTAATTGATCACTGGGAACCATTCATTGTATATATGTATATGTTACAGTAAGAACACGTACCTAGGGATTACGCGTAATCCCTGAATGTTTCAGTGAATACGCGTAATCCCCGTTTCACTAACCTAACCTAACCTAACCTAACCTAACCTAACCTAACCTAACCTAACCTAACCTAACCTAACCTAACCTAACCTAAGGTTAGGTTAGGTTAGGTTAGGTTAGGTTAGGTTAGTGAAACGGGGATTACGCGTATTCACTGAAACATTCAGGGATTACGCGTAATCCCTAGGTACGTGTTCTTACTGTAACATATACATACATACATACATACATACATACATACATACATACATACATACATACATACATACATACATACATACATACATATATATATATATATACATATATATATGTATGAATATATGTATGTATATATATATATATATATACATATATATATATATACATATATATATATATATATACATATATATATATATATATACATATATATATTTGCAAGACCCATTGCTAACTAGCATGTTCTTGGTGCCGAACAGGGTGCACAATAGATATAGCGGATACCGTCATAATGACGGCGTGAACCATTGGGCACCCTATAGATATATAGGGTAGTGAGGTCTCTCTTGCGTATAAATGCCCACAACCCATTTTGTACACCATTCATATATACATATATATACATATATATATATATATATATATATATATATATATATATATATATATATATATATATATATATATATATATATATATATATATATATGCTAATAAGAACACGGGTACGTGTGTTCACTTATGCAAAGTAGACCACTTGGAAAAAGAAACTAACGAAGCAGAGCGCTTTCGTATATTACATCTTCAGTGCAACAAGTACATAGTGATAGGAATACATAGACAATATATACATGATACAAAGGAACCAGGACAGTTTGAATAAGCGTACCGACCAATTACCCCCTAGAGAGCGGAAGGTCATTGTCAATTATCTTACGATGGTCGGGCGACATCAGGTCACAGTCGCCAAGGAGAGCGGAAGGTCATTGTCAATTATCTTACGATGGTCGGGCGACTTCAGGTCACAGTCGCCAAAGAGAGCGGAAGGTCATTGTCAATTATCTTACGATGGTCGGGCGACATCAGGTCACAGTCGCCAAGGGTCACTGTTTCTACTACTTATATAGGGCGACATTAAGTCAATTTGTTGGATTACATTTTACCTGATATTATCTTACTAATTTCTTGACAAATTAAATTATCAAGTTTGTACAAGCCTTTATGTAGGTTGGTATTTTGATTACTAGTGGTATGAATCAAACTGCACTCTATTAAATTTCTTGCTATTATGTTGTTGGTATAATAGATTGCCTGGGCATTACCCCAATCAACTGGATGATTATTTAATTCAATATGCTTGAATATACCACTAGAATGATTGCCATCCCTAACATTTTTCTTGTGTTGTTCAATTCTAATGTTTAAGGGTTTGGCAGTTTGACCTATGTAAAATTGATTACACATTTTGCAAGGAATTTTATAAATGCATCCTTTTTTGATTTCAATACTATTGTTGATAAGTTTATGTTTTACTGTACTATCATGTTTAAAAACTACCTTTACGTTAAATCTTTTTAATAATTCTGTGATACTTAAAATTTTTTCTTGAAATGGTAAAATTAAAACATTATGATAATTGAAAGGTGATTTAGGCTGAGGAGTTAAAAATTATTTCCTTGCAAAATTGTAAGCAATATCAAGGAATTGCTTAGGGTATTTTAATTCTAGCCCAATGTTAAAAGCATTTCTGATTTCTTCATCAATAAATTCAGGACTACAAATACGAAAAGCTCTTAAATACATTGAGGCAAATACTGTACGCTTAATATTATTTGGATGAGAATAATAATAATGAATAATATTAAACGTACAGTATTTCGTACAGTATTTCGTATTTGTAGTCCTGAATTTATTGATGAAGAAATCAGAAATGCTTTTAACATTGGGCTAGAATTAAAATACCCTAAGCAATTCCTTGATATTGCTTACAATTTTGCAAGAAAATTTGTTAAGTATCACAGAATTATTAAAAAGATTTAACGTAAAGGTAGTTTTTAAACATGATAGTACAGTAAAACATAAACTTATCAACAATAGTATTGAAATAAAAAAAGGATGCATTTATAAAATTCCTTGCAAAATGTGTAATCAATTTTACATAGGTCAAACTGCCAAACCCTTAAACATTAGAATTGAACAACACAAGAAAAATGTTAGGGATGGCAATCATTCTAGTGGTATATTCAAGCATATTGAATTAAATAATCATCCAGTTGATTGGGGTAATGCCCAGGCAATCTATTATACCAACAACATAATAGCAAGAAATTTAATAGAGTGCAGTTTGATTCATACCACTAGTAATCAAAATACCAACCTACATAAAGGCTTGTACAAACTTGATAATTTAATTTGTCAAGAAATTAGTAAGATAATATCAGGTAAAATGTAATCCAACAAATTGACTTAATGTCGCCCTATATAAGTAGTAGAAACAGTGACCCTTGGCGACTGTGACCTGATGTCGCCCGACCATCGTAAGATAATTGACAATGACCTTCCGCTCTCTTTGGCGACTGTGACCTGAAGTTCGCCAGACCATCGTAAGATAATTGACAATGACCTTCCGCTCTCCTTGGCGTCTGTGACCTGATGTCGCCCGACCATCGTAAGATAATTGACAATGACCTTCCGCTCTCTAGGGGGTAATTGGTCGGTATGCTTATTCAAACTGTCCTGGTTCCTTTGTATCATGTATATATTGTCTATGTATTCCTATCACTATGTACTTTGCACTGAAGATGTAATATACGAAAGCGCTCTGCTTCGTTAGTTTCTTTTTCCAATTGGTCTACTTTGCATAATATATATATATATATATATATATATATATATATATATATATATATATATATATATATATATATATATTCGCAAGATCCATTGCTAACTAGCATGTCCCTGATGGTGGACATGATGCACAATAGATATAGTGGGTACCGTCATGATGACGGCATGGACCAATGGGCACCCTATAGATATATAGGGCTTCACCAAATATAATGAATAAGGTGACACCAGAGAAATATCTCAACAGAAACCAATTGGTAGGGAGGTGAGATTACTGCCAAAATTTCTTCATAGCGCATTGAAAAGCACAACCAAAACAAAACTGGGTGTTCATGTTGGATTATAATCTCCTAACGATCCAATCACATTGGGTTGTGTTTTTACGGGAAGTGTGCCACCGACTGTGAGTAAGCACTGTCCAAACAGATCCAAGTCTTGGACATTAAACAACATAAAGAAAATGAAGATCTATACTTACAACGTAAAAACTCTCTCAGAAGACCAGAGGCTGGAGGATTTAATGGAAGAACTAAACAACATTATGTGGGACATCGTAGGATTGAACGAAGTCCGAAGAGCGGAAGAAAAGCTGATACAAATACAAGATAGGCACCACCTGTCCCACTATATAGGTAAGGACAAAGATCTAGTGGAGTAGGATTCTTGATAAACCGAGAGGTTGCTGGTAACGTAGTCAAGTTCATTAGTTTATCAGATAGGTTATCTTGGATTGTGATTAGGCTGTGTAAAAGGTACATTCTAAAACTAGTTCAAGTTTATGCACCAATTTCAGAGTTCAGACAATAAAATTGAGTCCGTCTATAATGATTTAAGTCGGGTAATGGATCAAGAAAAAAGTAAGTACACATTAGTAATAGGTGACTTTAATGCTCAAGTGGTAAAGAAGATAGGAGATGAGTCGTGCATTGGGAAGTTTGGAGTAGGTGAAAGAAATGACAGAGGCGAGATGTTAGTTAATTTTGCGGAGCACTACAACATGAGGATAATGAACACTTTCTTCCAAAAGAGTGTAGATTGTAAATGGACCTGAAGAAGTCCAAATGGAACAACAAAGGACGAAGTAGACTTCATATTAGGAGATGAGAGCAAGAGCGCATTGTTACGGTCATAGATAAAGTCTACATAGATAGTTACCATAGAATTTCAGAGCCGAGAGAAATAAACTAGTAAAAAAAAAAATAATAATAAATAAGCCTTGCAAATGTTAAGGATAATAAGAAATTTCAGTCAGAAATTAAAAATAGATTCGAAGCTCTCGACTACGATGGCATGGAATTAAAAGTGATTTGTGGTTGAAAGAAGATATTAATTGATCACTGGGAACCATTCATTGTATATATGTATATGTTACAGTAAGAACACGTACCTAGGGATTACGCGTAATCCCTGAATGTTTCAGTGAATACGCGTAATCCCCGTTTCACTAACCTAACCTAACCTAACCTAACTTAACCTAACCTAACCTAACCTAACATCATTAGGGAATCGGCAGAGAAAGTAGAAAATACAAAAAGTATTAGAGAACACATCCACAGCAAGGCCGCTTCATTAGATCGGCGACCCCCCCTCTCCGTCCCCCCCATTGCATAAAATGAGAGGACGGGGAGAAATCCCTTCGGGCTGCGTCAACTTTTGCTCACACATACTACCTAACCCCCCATCCACCCGCCCATTCCACCTCATGCTATCACAACATCATCCATATACAACCATTCTCCCTTCTGTCCTCTCCCGTCCTTCCTCAACAGACATTCCCCTCTTCCCCAAAGCCCCCTTCACCCCATCCATCCACCTCATCCTAGGACGTCCCCTCATGTTCACTCCCTCCACATCTGCCTTCCACACCTCTTTTACTAGTCTTTCTTCACTCATTCTTTCCATGTGTCCAAACCATCCTAATATTCTTTCATCAATCCTATCTCCCAGCTCCTTTTCCACCCCTGTTCTCCTCCTCACCTCCTCATTTCTCACTCTATCTAGCCTAGTAACCCCCATCATACTTCTCAGACACCTCATCTCAAACACATTCAAACTCCTCCTCTCTTCTTCTCTTATGTTCCACGTTTCTGCCCCATACAGTGCTGTTGGCACAATCACTCCTTCATACAGTCTCCTCTTAGCATCCATTCCCAAATGTCTATTCCTCATTACACTCTTTAATCCACCAAGGCATTTACTCGCTTCTCTCAATCTACATTCTACCTCCACCTTCACTCCACCTTTCCCTGCCACATTTGCAACCAAGTATCTAAAACTATCCACTTCCTCCAGTCGCTCTCCCTTAATGCTCACTTCCAGTCTACTGCCACTTTCACCCCTTGTACATCTCATCACCTTACTTTTACCCACATTTATCTTTAGCTTTCTTCTATCACATACTCTCCCAAACTCTGCCACCAACTTCCTCAATCCCTCCTCCGACCCTGCCACAAGCGCAGTGTCGTCCGCCAACAACAGCTGGCTCACCTCCCACTTTTCTCCATTTTCTTTAACCATCTCTAATCCCTTGCCCACTACCCTTGCATTTACCTCTCGCACCACCCCACTTGTCCACTGCTTCTGACCTAGGGCAGTGGATAAGGTGCAGGGATGACCAGTCATTCAGGAGGTACTAAGATGAGAGGGAGGGTGGAGGGGTGTGGAGTGTATTCAGGGATGGAATGGGTGGGAATGATTTTGTGCCTTTTTCTTTTTGGCTACCCCCCTTGTAAGGGGGGAAAAGCCTTGGTATATGTGTGTATGTATTAGAGAACACAAATACTCGAAAGCTACAAATGACCTAATTAAAAGAAGAAGGGCCATGCAGATTAAAAGGAGGAGAGACGAAATGCAAAGAGTAGAACTAAACAAGCTTATCAACCAAAGGCAGAGATCAAAGAAAAGAAAGGGAAACAAGGATGAAATAGAGGAAACTATTCGGAAAGGTAATAGTATTAAAGGGACCGAGCGAAGACATGCTTTAGGAAGACAGCAATTGATGTGTTTGAAAGACAGAAATGGAGAGATCATTAAATGCAGACAGAATGGTAAAAATAGTAGTTGAATCAACAAATTCATCTGTAGATGTTAGTTGTGTAAAGAAATTACAAAAGAAGAAGTAGAATTTGCACTAAAAATATGAAACGGGGGAAAAGCACCTGGGGAAGATGGTATATTAATAGATCTTTTGAAAAAACACATGAAAAGAAGTTCATATTAAGTTAGCTCAGTTGTACACCCAGTGCATACGTCAAACCAGCGTTCTTGAAACCTGGTGTAATGCTATAGGGATTTCGCTTCATAAAAAGGAGACCAGAAGGACCTTAGTAACTCCCAACCAATTAGCTTGCTATCAAATGTATATAGATTATTCTCCAAGATCCTTACAAATAGACTAAGTCAAGTTTTGAATGGAAACCAACCAAGAGAACAGAAAGGCTTTAGAAGCGCATATTCGACTCTAGATCACTTGCAGGCGATAAATCAACTAATCGAGAAAATGACAGAATACAATATACTTCTTTGTTAGGTTTTGTAAATTACGAGAAGGCCATTGACTCGGTAGAACAAATAGCAATATTAAACTCGTTATGCAAGCAGGGTACAAACGAACATATCGTAAGGGTTCTAAAAATATTCATGCGAAAGGTATTGCTATAATTCGACTACATAGATATACAGAAAAGATCAAGATCGAGGAAGGAGTACGGCAAGGCGATACAGTTTCACCCAAATTATTTACATCTTACTTGGAAGAGATTTTCAGAAGGTTGAGTTGGGAAGAGAAAGGTTGAAGATTGATAGCGAATATTTGAATCACCTAAGATTTGCGGATGACATTATTCATATATCAGAAAGAGCAGAAGACTTGCAAGATATGCTGAGTGATCTGAATAAAGTATCAAAGTAGTTTTAGAAATGAATAAGAGTGAAACCAAAGTAATGTTCAACACCAATGTTCAAAGTAAATGTATTATAATTGCTGGTGAGAGTCTTGAGGAAGTTGAAGAGTATAATCATTCAGGCAGGATGGTGAAAGAGATCAAAGACCATGATAATGAAATAAAAAGATGTATTACAGTTAGTCGGAAAGTGTTTGGTAAGTATAATAAAATCCTGAGAGGCTTTTTACATCTATGTCTGAAACGTAAATTTTACAATCAATGCATTCTGCCAGCAAATCTACGGGTGTGAGACTTGAAAACTGACGAATGCGATTGAGACAAAGATAAGGACTGCACAGAGAAGAATGAAGAGATCAATGATGGGAATAACGCTGAGAGACGAAAAGAGAGAAAGTTGAGCAGATATTGTGGTGGTGGTGAAACAGAAGAAGTGGAACTGGGCAAGTAAGTTAGTGCGAACGACTGACGAGCGATGGATTAAATGTGTTAATGAGAGGACGCCGCGAGATGGTAAGAGTAGAAAAGGGAGACCAGACAATACATGGAAAGACAAGATAAAGAAATTTGCAGGAGTGACATGGCAGAAGTTGGCGCGGTTCAGCAGTGGACTCAAGATAGCTGATTTGATTGATTGGTTTATATATATATATATATATATATATATATATATATATATATATATATATATGGTGTAGGAAACACAGGAGTCTTAGTCTTGAGTTTATTCCTGACTAGTTTCGCAGATATGCTTTTGAAAAAGCATACCTGCGAAACTAGTCAGGAATAGTCAGGAACTAGTCAGGAATAAAATCAAGACTAAGACTCCTGTGTTTCCTACTCCGCTTACGTCAACCTGTCAGAATGTCTCAGCAAATATATATATATATATATATATATATATATATATATTTATATATATACATATATATATGTATGTATACATATATATAATACATATATATATATATATATATATATATATATATATATATATATATATATATATATATATGCAAAGTAGACCGCTTGGAAAAAAGAAACTAACGAAGCAGAGCGCTTTCGTAAATTACATCTTCAGTGCAACAGGTACTTGTTGCACTGAAGATGTAATATACGAAAGCGCTCTGCTTTGTTAGTTTCCTTTTTCCAAGTGGTCTACTTTGCAAAAGTGAACACACGTACCCGTGCTCTTATTAGCATATATACATATACATATATATACATACATATATATACATATATATATATATATATACATATATATATATATATATACATATATATATATATATATATATATATATATATATATATATATATAAATACCTTGAGATACGAAATTAATTCGTTCCGTAGCCACCATCGTATGTAAAAAATCGTATCTCAATTTTTTTTCCCATTTAAATTAATAGAAATAGAACTAATCCGTTCCAGCGATACGAAATTACCCCAAAACAAACTTAAAATACACAAAACAAGCACAATTTATAGATCAATTCATGAGTATAACACAAACAATGATAAAATAATAAATAACAATGTAAATATTATTTATCATATCATACCACGGATACACGTGATAGCAGCGAATGGAGGTGTGAGCCAGGAGGAGGAGGGAGGGAGAGATGGCAACCATAGCTATCGTACGACGCACACACACGTACAGTGGGTAATGATAAACACACATTTAAACATTATAAACACACACACATTAGTACAAATTAAATTAAAATAAATAAAAAAAATCCTTTTTTTATATGATTAAAAACAATACCAAACTATTTTTTTTTCTTTTAAACTTTTTTCTTTTCCTTTTTATTTATTTATTTATTTATTTATTTATTTTTTATCATCACTTTCACTTTCACGTCTGGCCCTTTTGGCCTCACCTTCATTACCTTCACTTCCTAGTCGCTTTAAGAGAAAACGATCAAGAGTGGTTTCTTTCTGCCTCTTTTTTTTTTTTTAATATGTTGCGAAAGCATGAAAGGCATGTATCATTAAATAAGACACTTGCTCTCCCTGTAGAAAATTTTTTAGATTGCTTTTTCTCTACAAAATCAGACACTTTTTGTCACTTGGCAAGGATATCATGCATTTCACGTGAAGTTAGTATCTCCTCCTGTTCGACCTCCTCCTCACTGCTGAGTTCCAGCATCACCTCTGAATGGGTCATCTCCTGAAACGCCTTCAGCTCCTTCGTTGTGAGTTCTTCAGCATACTCCTCAACAAGATCAGCAACATCTGCCTCATCTACCTCCAATAGACCAATAGACACGATCTCCTCCTCAACAGGCCATAGCTTTTTCTAGGCCGAGTTCAAGGTTCTCCTGGTAATCCCTTGCCAGGAAAGCTCTATGAGTCTTAGACAGATTATGATGTTATAATGGTCTTTCCAAAATTCCCGTGATGCTAGGTTGGTATTTTCAAAGCAACGTTTGAAGAGCTGCTTTGTGAGCAGTTTCTTAAAATTAGAGATGACTTGCTGGTCCATGGGCTGGAGGATAGACGTTGTATTTGGGGGCAGATACACAACGCTTATGAATTTGAATTCATCTAAGATGTCATCTTCAAGGCCTGAAGAATGACCACGAGCATTATCCAAGAGAAGGAGACACTTAAGTGGGAGACCATTGTCCGTTAAGTATTTCTTGACAGCAGCAGAGTCAAAAACTAAGTTTCTTGCACTCTATAAAAAAACTGACGGGTCACCCATGCCTTACTATTTGATCGCCACATAGTTAGTAATTTGTCTTTCAAAACTTTATGAGAATTAAAGGCCCTGGCTTAATTTTACAGTTGCCACTAGCGTTAGCGCAAAGGGCAAGAATAAGCCTATTTTTCATAGGGTTGTGCCTGGGTAGGCTCTTTTCTTCCGCGGTGATAAACGTGCGCCTATGCATTTTTTTTTTCTTTCAAAACAGCACAGTTTCATCGCAGTTGAAAACTTGCTGCGGTATAAGCTACAATAGATTCAAAAGTCTTTATGAAGTCTTCAGCTGCCTTAACAACTGCACTGGATGCTTCTCCATGCCTAATTACAGAGTGAATGTCAGTTCGTTTTTTAAAAATTTCATAGCATCCATGACTGCCTTTAAATTCCTCACCAACAGTACCTTTCGGTGGTTCTACCTCCTTCTTAGCTGCACTATTTTTAAAGTCTTGGAAGATAGCAATAGCCTTTTTTGAGATTATTCTTTCCGTAGCAGAGTCACCAGCCAACTCATTCTCCTTAATCCATATTAAAAGTAGGCGCTCCATCGCATTATGTAGGTCTGTTGACGCCTTTAGAAGCCTGCACCTTCTTTGTTGTATGTTTCTGCTGAATGATCGTGAATATTGTTGATGCATTGCTTTTATATTCTTTAGCTAAGTCACTCACCCGCATACTATGCTCATGTTTTGCAATTATTTCATATTTTATCTCCATCGAAATCCTTTTTTTCTTTTCACTACCCTTGTCTTGCCTTTGGGACCCATGGTTATACACAAAAATCAAAATAATAATACATGAAACAGGCACAAACAAGATGAAAAAACAGCAACGATGTAAACGAGAAGACAACACACGAACGAAAGCGTCGAGAATCAGTGGGAGCCGAGCGAACAATCTACCACCTACCGCTGGCGTTTCAAATCATCGCGCATCATCACATCGTATCACAAATTTTTCGTATCTTAGGGCAATCGTATCTCAAAGTATCACTGTATACACACACACACGCACACACACACACACACACACACACACACACACACACACGCACGCACGCACGCACGCACGCACATATATGAATATATATATATATATATATATATATATATATATATATATATATATATATATATAGTATAAAGTGGAGACAGATGAGTGGAAGGTGGCAAGGGGGCACAGGATGATGCAGGAGTGACTCACCAATCACCGAGAAGGACATGTTAGCCTGGCGCGACCCGCAGCGAGAATGACCTTAGCTGCGCTAGCTCGCAAGGGATGGGGAACGATTAGCCAATCAGCGGGCTCCATTCCCAGACGGCCGGCAAGATGAGCCATAACGGGGGTATATAATGTCCACAACGTAAGAGAATATTTACTCCTGCATCATCCTGCGCCCCCTTGCCACATCCCACTCATATATATATATATATATATATATATATATATGTAAATATATAATTTTGATTGAAATCAACTGCGCTAATAGATTTAACTATTTTTAGTTGTATCTTCTTAAGTTTAAGGAAGGACTTCCTATCAACTTCATTCAGCTTATGAACGAAATCATCCATGGTGAATGTGAAAAGAAAGGCGCTGGTGAATGCCGATGGTTTCTATTGGATGTGTAACAGCATGTAAAAAACTGTTGACAACGACACCTAAAACTTCGGAGTTTTTTCACCTCGATAAGAGGCTTCCTCAGGGTGAGAAGGACTTCATTGGTGTAGAGGCGATGTTCTAGTCTTGAAAGTCTAGAGGCAAGTTAAGAAGGTGGCTAAGCGGGAGGCTTTTTATACTCGGTCGAACGGTTCAGCCGACTTAGTGCGGGTGGAATGCTGGGCTCTGATTGGCTCATGGGACACTTCGCCTGATCTCGGGCGGCGGGAATGACCTCTGTCTGCTACGCAGCTCAAGCGGCTAGGCCCGGGCAGAATGCTAGCTTGCGATTGGCTGCGGGGGTTCTCCCGTGATCTTGTGCTTACCCCGGGCAGAATGCTGGCTTCCGATTGGCTGCGGGGATTCTCTCGTGATCTTGTGCAGTGGGAGGAGGCTCTGGTTTTTGGCTGGAGATCTTGGCGGCTTGATGGAAGGTCTTGTGTAGGTTGAAGAGGGAGCGGTTTCAGAGGGCGAGCTGAAGGGAGAATAAAATCAGAAGCAAGTTGTACATTAATGGTAGGGTGACGGGAAGTGATGGCTACGGCTTCTGCA
>NC_134799.1:49403702-49413702 GCF_046742065.1 Oratosquilla oratoria
CTTCTCGGACAATTGGTCACTTGGTTTCATGAAGATGTTCCCAGCTTTTTCCTTCATTTTGTTTATAATTCCTTTACCAACTCAACACACAGCACCTATCACCAACATCACCTCCACCATCATCAACATCATCATTAACATCATCACCGAGGACAGAATGGAACCTTTATACGGTCGATATGCACGTGCTCTGAGAAAGGCTTATAGCTTGCGTAATAGGCAGAACTTCCTTCATGACTGCATTGAGGAAATGGTCGCCCCCAGGTCTACGCCGAAACAACTTCTCCAATTTGACCACCCCTTTCCTCCTCACCTTAAGTCCTACATCACGGAGTGCTGGACTAGCCTTTCCACCAAAGTTACCCAGGCTTTCGAAAAAGCCAAGAAGTTAGGCTCACAGCTCCGCCATACGATGCCTGATTCGGTCGCCGAAGATATAAGAGTGGGCACCGCTACCTTCAATAACCAACAGGAGAATAGACACCTACATGAATTGGATAGGCTTTGCGCCGGAAGTGTTTGGAAATCCATGGGAAGACCTGAAATCATAGTGAATCTTTTCAACAGAGCATTAACTGACACCGAGACCGAAGTACTCAGCCTCGGGCTCAAGTTTGCAACCGACACCCACAGAAAGAATCAAAACATCGATTTGATCACGAAAAACTAGATACCAAGACAGGGAATTCATGCAAGGTTATACACAAGAACTATTGACCTTAGCTCTCACCGAACATCCCAGCCCTACAATACGAAGAAGGTACGTTCGAGCTCTAGTAGAATTAGCCAAGGATTCTTTCATTAGAATCACCACTGGTGACAAGGGAGGTGGAGTAGTGCTGACGGACAGCTCAGACTACGAGAGGAAGATGAAAGATCTGCTCAGTGATGATAATACATATCGTGAAGTCTCCCAGTCAGAAGTAGACAACGAGACAAAAAACTTCACATACAAGGTAAGGAAAATTATCAAAAAATCAGATGCAGGCAAAAAACTCCTTCACTTATTACCAAATCTCCCATGCTCAGCTACGATGTATGGTCTATCCAAAACCCACAGAAATAATATTCCAATGAGACCTATAACATCAGGGATAGGGAGTGTCCTCACAGATTAGCAGGTACGTGGGCCAGATATCTGTCCCCACTCCTGGGAACCATCAGTAAAGCACATCTCAGACACCCAGGAGACCTACTAGATAGAATCCGAGACATCTCCGCCAGAAACAAGAAGTTGGCCAGCCTAGACGTAAAAAGTCTCTTCACATGTGTTCCTTCGGATAAGCTAATACAGCTCCTTAGAGGTAGAATCGAGAAGGAGAAATTCGACTTCCCCCTGCCCCCCAACCCCTTTGTCGATTTAATAAAACTTTGTGTTGAATTTAATGATTTCAAGTTCTAGGACCGCTATTTCCACCAGAAATTTGGATGTCCATGGGTTCTCCGTTGAGTGTAGTCCTGGCCAATTTGTTTATGGAATTTCTAGAAGCAGGACCTTTTGCTAACATCGTTGCCGAGCATGTGACCTGGCTGCGATATGTGGACGAGCTCTTCCTCATCACACCCAGGCAATTCAATCTGCATCGCTTGCAGACTGCATTAAACGAAGTAGAGCCCACCATTCAGTTTTCCCTAGAGAAAGAAATCCACGATTCTCTTCCTTTCTTGGACACACACATCTTTAAACATGGTAACCAGCTAGAATTGAAAGTATATAGAAAGCCCACCAACAAAAACGATTTAATTCATTTCTATTCTCACCATGATATCAGGACCAAGAAAGGAGTAGTAATAGGTTTCTTCCTTGGGGCACTCAGTATATGCAGTGCAGAATACTTTGAAGAAGAGTGCAGGTTTATTAAAGAGACTTTTTTACAATTAAAATTTCCAGAATTTCTCTTAGATAAATGCATAAAACAGGCCGCTAAGATTCGGGAAGGCCGTAGGCAGCAGGGCAGCACAGCAAAACGTCACGTGTTGCTAATCAGCGACGTTGTCACTAATCTGACTCATATTTTAAGAACCACCAATTTGGAAGTAGTGTGCCAGACCAGCAGGACAATCAAAGGCATCACGAGGACGTGAGCAAACAACCAAACACCGGGCACCAAAGCCGATGTTTATCTTATTCCGTGCTCGGGATATGATAAAGCTTACATCGGAGAAACGTCACGCGACCTGAATACAAGAATACGTGAACACCGTTACGACGTCAGGCATGATGTCGCCATCAATGCATGAGTGACACATAGGAACAGGGAAAACCACCTGATGGACTGGAAGAATGCAGAGCTGCTGATACGAGAGCCTGATAAGATCCGCAGAAAGTGTTTGGAAGCAGCGGTCATACAAGGAACCAACACTATTGAACAAAATAGGGGCATGTTCAACATCTTACCCCACAGAATTTCTTTAATACCCATGGCCAACAAAATTATAAACCATCCTTTGAGAACAATTTGCATTCGGACGTTTGGGCCAGCCTTCTCAACCTCTCCCAGTATTCAATCCCCCTTCTCCTCCTCCTGCTCCTCTCCTCCTCCTCCTCCTCTTCCTTCCCCTCCCCCTACTTCTTTCTTTCCCCATTCCCTTCATTCCTCTTATTTAATCTCAAGCATGTGTATCACAACTATGTACTTGAAATAGCTGTAATAAGCGAAACGTCGTACAAATAAAGGCTCCGTCCTTACATAGTGCTTAACTCGTCATCATCATCACTACCACCACCGCCGCCACCACCATCACCATCCCCTCCGTCACCACCACCAATATCACTATCATACCTCCACCACCACCATCATCACCATTATACTTCCGCCACCAAGAACAATAGAACATTAAAATGAACAACAGCGACAACAGCAGTAGCAACAACAATAATGACGATGATGACTTCGGCGACTCTGACAAGGATAAGTACAACAGCAGCAGTAGCAGTAGTGTGGACAAAGAATGTCAACAACAGAAACAACAACAACAAAACAACGAAAAGAACAACAACGACAGGGACAATGCCATTGGCAGCGGCATCGGCAATAACAACGGCAGAGACAGAACACAACAATGAGAACAACCGTAACAGAAATGATAACGACGGCAAAACGCAATGATAACAACATTGATAGCAAAGACAACAAGGAGAGCAATGGCAACAAAAACAATCACAACAACGACGACAGTGATAGATATCGGCCTTAAGATGGAGACAACATCGACCAATGTGAAACCAACGACAACAACCGTCGCACCGACAAAAACAAAGACAACGACAGTATCTACTCCTCCATCACCTTCTTCCACCACCTGCTACTATCGTCGCCATCTGCTGGCACCACCACCACCACCACAACCAGTGTTACGGTCATAGATGTAACTATACCTGTTGTCATATCCACAGCCACCAAGTCCCCAACAAGCATTACTGCCAGCATCTCCTCCTTCGTACCCACTAACTCAACTTTTACTTCCGCCAACAACATCAATTTCCTATGTTGTTGCTAGCACCAGCACCACCAGACTACGCCTTCAGGACAGTTTCACTATGTACAACACTCGTCACTACCACCGTATCAATATTGTCATGCTTAATTGCTCTCTTTTGCACTACAATTAGCACCTTTTTTGTTTGACATTTCGGACAAAATATGTATACTTATCAATGACTACGTTCGAGTGTGATGCAAATGGGACTAGTGAACCTGCCCCCCCCCCACCCATTCTCAAAACTGTCAAGTGCGCTTGGTCTTTTGCATTCCAGTAAGCACCAGTGGTATAAAAGAAAAAAATAACAAAGACAATCGGAAGTACTGTCGTCCCATTCATAGACAAGGCATAGACGTTATGATCACCAAGAGCTTTAACTTTACTTCATAAAAAAGTACAGTGGAACTGGAGAGCTACAGAATGGCAACCGTGTTTGCGCACACTTCTCTTCATTGAAAGCTACAACGAGAGGCGCTCTGCGCTAATGGCTACTTATGGTGACGTCATTTGCTGCCATACGCTAGCTGTGTGAATGCTTTGGACCGTAAGTGAACGACCCATCTGCCATCTTGGGACCATGACCTTGCCACAGCCGTCAGCAAAGTGTCAGTCACCTCATCAATCAGGAACATATTCACATAACCTCCCAACCAACCGCCCACCATTAATCCATCTTTCTTTCCGTCGCAGCCGCCAATGACTGATGGAGTTAATAGCTGTTGATTGCAGTGTCACAAAGGCAACTAAATACTGTGTTTGCTACGACACTCTTTGTTCCTCTGAAAGGAAGATGAAGAGCCGTCATGCGCCAGTCCACCATTCCTCATCCCCGCCCTGCACCGGCAGAACGCACTTCCACGCAACCTCCACGCAGAGTAGTGTCTGAACCAGGGTCTACGGCAGATTTGCTTTCGTCCATATACCATCTGATAGATTGTAATCATGGCGTCATTTTTCCACTTATTTGGTGAGCTAGCCTCCCCACCACAACACATCCATTATGGACCCCACCTGACGCTGCTCTGCCCCTGCAATAGATTGCCCTCTTTTGAATTATTACTATGAAACAGAAAGAATGATGTAGCATGGGAATAGTGTGGACACGATAGACTCCTTTTCAGCACCCCTTCATCCAAACACGTAGACATGATATCAATAACCCCACATTATAGATTCCCTTTTGTCTATGAGAAAATATGTGAACCGTCCCCGTGCATTTCTTCCATTTTATCTTATCAGTATCGTGGATATTTCTATGAACTTAATTGAAAACATGATTCTGTTATAGGCCAGGTCTCGATCGAGGAAAATACGTTCAAAACCAGGGGGTCGCCATCCTGCAGTATATTGTATACGTCAATCGATGTCTGACGTCTTTTGTTCTAGAATCTGTACTGCGGCAGGGGATAAGTTTGAAAGGACCGTCACCATGGTGCCTTGGGTCCTCGTCTGGCGGAATTTCCTCACCTTTGGCTGCCAGAGAGCTTCCTCTTTTAGCTTTCACTTTGAACTGGGCGTTTCGCCTCTTCCTCCTCCTTCTTCTCGGCGTTCAGACTCCTTATGGCAGCATGCTCGTGGGCGGTCAACATTCATCCATCCTCTCTCCATCTATTTTGCAATATCCTGATTTCTGGTCCCCTCCCCCTCCCCATACATTTGCCGTGACATCTCTCGTCACCAATGTACCGCAGAAATGTATAGGGTGAGACGAGATTTTTGGGAACTCCTTCAGTAGTGTGGAGGACCGTGCGGGTTTTGCTGCGGCAGATGTTAGATTGTTTTAACAAACGGCAGGAGTAGCTCCCTCGGAAAAAAAAGAAATAAAAGAGGAATTAACGAGGTTTTAATTGATCAATAACCAGTCATAGCTGGGTTCCATATTTCCCCTCCGCTGCACTGTAAAATGTCTGCTGCTTACAAAGAGGTCTGTGCAGTGCGCCACGGTGCCGAGGGGGTTGGGGAATCTTGTCGTCTTCGCTTCCCTTCTGACCGGTCTTCCATCTTCATCCCCAGATGATTCCGTCAGCTTCAGGCTCTCACTCTTTCCTTTCAGGTCTCTTGTCCTTATTTCCTTGTATAGATACACCATAGTTTTTCTTTCACGGTAGCCTCCCCCTTTTCGTGGCGTCCGTGATTCTGCGGTTCTTGTTTGCAGTCCTTCGTAATTCTTTCAGGTCACAGGCATCCCAACTAATAATATCACCTGATTAAGGTTCGCCTTGGCTAACCTAATTTCACCAACTAATTTTGTCGCTCCTCTCCAGATTTTTTAAACGTTCTCTGACGGTATAGATAACCGAATAAAAAATTAAGGCAGAGTGTAACTCTACTTCCTCACTATGGATTTACAGTAGTCTTGCTCAACGCCAGACAGAGGGTGATCCTCTCCTTCTATTGGCATATATTATAGACTTAGCTTTGGCTAACCCTTGGCGTTTTCGTTCAGGGGAAAGCTAGTCACTGAGTGAGTGAAGGATTTGGTAAAGCACGACTCAGGACAATACTGCCCCGTCTCGCCTCATTCGGTTTGTTTGCATGATTGTTTCGCGCTCCTCCCCATTTTTAGCCCTCCCGAGTCTTTATGTCTTTCATGCAAATCTTATAAACGATGCCTTCATGATTTATAGTACAATGTCTCTGGTTCATATGCTTTGCCCTGTATTCATACTAAGAAAAACTATTTGTTTTTATGCAATGTTACACATTCACCTCCTCGAATTCGTTAACCAGGAGTAATACCTGAAATAACTATTTAGGATTAATAAGAGATCCAGGATGACAATACTCAGTCTTCATGATATTGCTTCATCTCTTAGGAGTGGTTGAACATTTTTATACCATTCGACAGCTGCTGAAGATAAAGTAAACATAGATCTTTCATATACAAATATGTCTATTAGATCTTAACTCTACTGTAACAATGACACTTTCATTTCTCAACAGTATAAGATTCACTTGTACACGGCAGACACATAATACAATGTATATGATACGTATAATCATTTAAATTCTAATATGACATTAGAACTGTCACTTACTAAAAACATGAACTTCACTTGTGCATGGCAGGTGTACAGTACAAGGTAGGCAATACTGTAATATAAAAATGCAATTGTCACTTCTTGATTTAGTAACATAATATTCACTTTTACATACCTTCCAAATACTTAAGAACACAAGACAAGGAACGTGACAACAATTCTTAAAGCAATGGATATACAATGTTATCATCACGACTGCATCAAAGAGAGAGGACCCCTCCACCTTCCACGAAATGGTCGACAACCACCACATTCCAATAATCGTCAACATCAACACTCAGATCACTAATACAAATCGCACGCTACTTTTACACCATAGGAAAGCATAACATAAATATCTTCTTAAATCCTTAGACATCAAATAAAATGTAATCTCAATTATATATAAATGTGTTAATGTTCAAAGAACATAATTTTTCTCCTAGAGATTAGGACGCACATAGAGAACGAAAAACAAAAAGGGGTGACTATTATATACAGTATGGTAACAGCAACGTTCATTAATGCAAGTACAAGGTATGTTTTATTGTGATATTGACATACTTCGTTTACAACTACATGGTATGAGGTATTAACTGCAAATCTTATGCAGCCAATATTTTAGGGACTTAAGTGACATCCTTACGGACCAGAGCCACGCAGCATTCTTTAATGATTAAAGACTGGGCTTTGCTCAAAAATGAATGCTGACCCCGCTCAAGTTATTCTGTCCCTCCATTCTGCCCCGATCCTTAAATCTCTTTCCTTTGCCACCTCTCTCTATAACTCACTCCATCTCCTCGGTGTGATATTGCCCCCAAAGATAGTAACGCTGGTTATTACTTAGATGCGTTATTGTTCTCAAGGATAGAAGCATTGGTTATTGCTAACAAAGCAAATCGTTTCCAACCACCGATACACACACACACACATACACACACACGCACACACACACACACACACACACACACACACACACACACACACACACACACACACACACACACACACACACACACACACACACACACACACACACACACACACACACACACACACACACACACACACACACACACACACACACACACACACACACACACACACACACACACACACACACTCGTGGGCGGGGAGTTGGGGGTGTGTGTGTGTGCAAGGTCATAGCATTACCCATAGATCGGACCTACGAGCTCTGAGCTCTCTTCCAGGAGGGAAATAGCTGTCGATCACGAGTCTAACACGTGATCCAAAGACCAAAGACCAAAGACCAAGACCAAGTGAATACACACACACACACACACACACACACACACACACACACACACACACACACACACACACACACACAAAATTGAAGAGTAAGAGACCGAACCCTAAGTGCGTTGTTCCTCTCCTTTATACAAGTAGGTAAATACAGTTAGGTGAATACACACACAGATACTAAAGTTGAATGTAATATGTAATAAACAAAACTCAGGAAGCGGAGATCTTGATTTCTCAATTGTTTCTGTTTAAGCTTATAACACAAAGTTTTGTTTATTCGAATCCTTTGGAATGACCTCGTGTGGAATGACTCAGATTATCAGGAGACTGACTGAGCTTATAACACATAGTTTTGTTTATTCGAATCCTTTGGAATGACCTCGTGTGGAATGACTTAGATTATCAGGAGAGTGACTGAGCTCGCACGATTTTGGGTTAATGAGAATTTTTGGAGGGAGAGGAACATCTTCGCCATCTTTCGGTGTTGGTCTCAATCCTCTTGATAGTAGGATTCGATCCTTTTTTATAGGTTTTACTGCTTTTGGTTTAGATTTCAATCCTCTTGGAAGTAGGAGAGTTCCCCCAGCCGAAAAGAATCGCCAGTTTGCAGCCCAGGACGGACACCAGGCCCGAACAAAGGTGACTAGAAGGATGATACGGTCTTGACCGAAAAATGCTGCGTATATTGTTTGTATATCATTGATTGTGAACAATAAAATTTCTTATCACATATAAGACTGGGATTTTGTCCACTGGGGTTTAATCCACTGGGGTTCTGCCCAGTGAGAATTTATCCACTGGGATTTTGTCCGTGCACCGTTAAGGGAAACATACGAAAATTTTTAATAAAACTGGAACAGTGTTGTGGCGAGACGGAGGAGAGGGTTTTGATAATTTTTGCATACCCCATCCCTCCTAAAAAAAAAAAAATAATAATAATAATAATAATAATAATAATAAAATAAATAGAAAATAAAATAAAATAAAATAAATGAATAAATAAATAAAATAAAATAAAATAAAATAAAATAAAATAAAATAAATGAATAAATAAACAAATAAAATAAAATAGAATAAAATAAAATAAAATAAAATAAGAGAAAATGAATGAATAAATAAAAGTGCATCACGGAAGGGCAACAGCGAGAAGATACTTATGATCTGGGACCAACAAAACACCATGTTGATGTCGTCGGGCGTAATTAACACGTTGCCTGCCTTTCACGGATGGATGTTCCACAAAATCGTTGAGCCTTTTTTGGGCAAGCAGCAACAGCAGCAACAGTATATAGGGTTTCAAAAACCCTGCCCCCATTCCCTCTCCCCCTCTCCTCCTCCCCCCTTTCCCCCATTCTTCCTTTTTTGCGACCGCGTAAGGTGGCAAAATCCGAAGGACCGACCGACTGCAACCAAGTGGTCGAGTTGTATGAGAAAAGTGGCAGATCCGGGATCCAAGCCCTTTCCCTGGGCGTGCGCGCTCGCGTGCGTCTTTTCTATTTATTCTCCCATTTTTGTTGCTTTGTAATTTTTTTATTTATATATTTATATATTTATTTATTTACTTATTTACTTATTTATTTATTTATTTATTTATTTATTTATTTATTTATTTATTTATTTATTTATTTATTTATTTATTTATTTATTTATTTATTTATTTATTTATTTATCTATTTATTTATTTATTTATTCATTTATTCTTTTATTTATCCATTTATTTATTTATACATACATGAGAGGACGGAGAGGGGGGATCCCCGATTTAATGAAGCGGCCTTGCTGTGGATGTGCTGTGCCTTGCGACGCTGCTCCTGACCCATAAAAGTGGGCGAGATGCAGGGGTGAACCGTCATTCAGGAGGAGCCAAGATGAGAGGGAGGGAGGGGGTGGATGGGAGTGGAGTATATGGGGATGGAATGGGTAGGAGTGGATTTTATGCCTTCGTTTTTTGGCTACCTCCCTTGTAAGAGGAAAAAGCCTTTGGTATATGTATGCATGTATTTTTTGCAAGTAGGTAAGTAGGAAGGTATACGTAGTTTTCCGGTTGTCCTCACTTGCCTGTCTTATCTTAAGAACTGATTTGATTATTTTCGTGTTCTGAACTTTTTCATCTGTTAGTTAATTTCGCTTGTTAGTTATCTTCACTTGTCAGTTATCTTTGAATGTTGATTTTACTCATAATTGTCAGTTATCCTTGTTTGCCAGTCATCTTTGCTTGTTAGTTATCTTCG
>NC_134799.1:49427269-49429769 GCF_046742065.1 Oratosquilla oratoria
CAGTAACGCGGCCCACTGGATAGATTTGGCTGGGACAGACACCAAACGATTTTTACTTATGCAACTGAGCCGGGGAGGGGTGGGGTAAGGAGGGTCCTCTCTTGACGAAGAAGGTTTGGGTCGACTGGAACATTGTTCAGGGTCTGCTCTCCTCAATGGTGTGATGTGATGGTCGTGCGAGCGCCCTTGCAGGACTGTGATCTGCAGGCCACCATATTGAGGGTGTTAACTTGCACCATACGTCATAGCCGCTTTTGCTTACATTTACAAAACGTCTAGTCAGTTCGTAGGAAAAAATATCTTTTAGCTTTGTGTGTGCGGTCTACTACAAAATTTCCTGAACAGCGGAGCCCCCGCCCACCCGCGCGCGAGAGAGCGAGGAGAGAGAGCGAAGAGCGAGAGATAGAGAGAAGACAAGAAGACGCCAACCAAGGGCGCGCAAGGAACGACGAAGAGAAGCGGCGCCAGCCGAGAGCCCGAGGACAAGGACAAAGAAGACGAAGAGGAGAAGCAGAGCGCGAGCGCGAGCGCGCGCTCCGTGCGAAGCGCCACGCAGCGAGCGAGGAGCGCGCGCAGCGACAGCAGCCTCAGAGAGCGCCGCAGAGCGCGAGCGGAGCGCACTTCTCTCTCTCTCTCTTCTCTCTCTCTCTCTCATCCGCTCTAGCTCTCCTCTCTCTCTCTCTCTCCCCCTCTTGCCTGACTTCTCCCATCCCCTGCCCCCCCCCCCCCCCCCCCCCCCCCCCACCCCCCATACACCCCCCCCCACCCACCCCCCAGCCCCACATCACCCACACCCCCCCCCCCCCCCCCCTAAACCACACAACCACTAACACAACAACACAAAATCCTACACACACTCCAACACACACACACACCGCTCGTTCTCTATGTATAGAGAGAGAGAGAGAGGAGAGAGAGAGAGCAGTAGGGAAGAGAGAGACGAGATCGAGGAGAGCTCTCCTCGTGAGAAGAGAGAGTGGAGAGAGACTGGAGAGACGAGATTCTGAGCTGCGCGGGCTGAATGCGCTATCTGAGTGCGATCTCTCTGAAGCAGGATGAGAGAGAGAGAGATGAGTGCATAGAGCTGTCCGATCCGCTAGCGAGAGGAGATGCGAGCAGAGAGACGGCGGAAAGCGCGATGTCTAGGATCGGAGATCTGACTGCTGCTTGGCATGCGTACTCCAGACCGTCACATTCCGTATACCGTTACGCTTATTACCGCGACTAGCCGCCCGCTGCGGTGGAGTCGTGACTATCTGTCGTCTCACTCTTAATCCATATATCTGGACAGCTCCATCCTGAATATGAGCTATTTTTAGTTGACTCCGCCGCACTCATGCGCGGGGTTCGGAGCGGGAATTAGGAGAGCTCCGCGAGCGGGTGACCGGGGGGCGAAAGTCACTGGCTAGTTATGCGCGAACGATCGGCTCGATGCTACCCCCGTGCGGCTGACCGGACTTCGTCAGGCGTCGTCGGTGTCCAGTTACGCTGGGCAGACATGTCTCTGAGTGCACTGATCATCGCCCGGTGCCGCGGCCTTGATATAAGCCACGTTGGCGACAACTCCTGAGCGGCGGCGAAGGAGGTGCAGAACAGCGATGACGTGAAGCAAGGATAGGGACCACGTCGTATTATGGCGGACTAAATTGTATTCTGAGCTCGTCACGTCCGCACGGTGGCGGAGGACAGGTACGTAGCAGATTGGGCGTGGGACGGGCGGAGGGCGGCGGGCTAGGCGGGGGGAGGCGCCGATAAGGCGGGGGAGTCGAGCGAGGGACGAACGCGAGGGCGCGGGACGGACGAGCGGGATCACGCATTCCGAGATGGCAGGCGCGCGTTGACCCGGCGCGATAAGGAGATCCAATGACACGACGCGGGAAGCGCAGGGACGCGTTGTCTAGAAAAGGAGGAGCTGAAGGCCGCGGAGGGAGAGAGGGCAGAGGGAGGGAGGGCGCGGGGAGAGAGTGGGGGAGTGGCGATCCGGGAGAAGGAGCCAGAGCGAAGGAAACGTGAGGAAGGCCACTCTGCGGACGAGAGGTGCGGACGAGAGGGCGGAGTATGATTGAGGAGCGGATGACCGAACGGAGAGACTGGCCGGGGAGTGGGTCCTGGAGTCGAGGATGCTAGTCGGCGGACAGGACGGCCTTGGACATCGAACAGCGCTTGCACCGTGCGCGGGGCGGATGGAGGGAGGAACGACCGGCTACCGGCGTGGCGGAGAGTGAGGAGGCAGACAGGCGTCTCGACGAGGGCAAGCGCGAGGAGCATGGAGAACGACCGACGGGAGGGACGCCCGTATGCGGGTGCGTCAGCGAGGGAGGAACGGAGGAACGACGAGACCGCGGAGCAGAGCGGGTGGGGAGGGCCAAGACGCTGAGAGGGGGGAGATACTAGGGAGCGGGGAGGAGGCCCGGGACGCACGGCGGGAGTAACGCACGAGAAGGCGGGACGCGCAGGTGGCCCAAAGGGCAAGGAAGTCAGCGAGGGCGGGGGTGGAGAG
>NC_134799.1:49434769-49452269 GCF_046742065.1 Oratosquilla oratoria
AAATAGAACCACAAGAATTAAAGAGGAAAAAGAAAAAGTAAACAGTTTACTAGAATTAGTTCAGGAAGATAAACCTGAAATCATGAAACAAATTGAAGAGATATTTAGACTCGGAAAATATGATACAGATAAGACCAGACCAATTAAGATTAAATTCAGATCACAAACAACAGGAGAGAATATCTTAGCAAAAACAGGGAAGTTAGCAGCAAGTGAACAATATAAAAAGGTATGGATAAAAAGAGAAATGAATAAAGAGGAAAGAGAGGAAGAAAAAATGAAAAGGGAAGAAGCTAAAAAAAAAAAAAACGGGAACAGAACGGAGTCAGAAAAAGAATTCTATTGGAGAGTAGTGAATATGAAAGTGAGGAAATGGACCATAACAGAGAGAAACAAAAAAGAAACAGAAAATACAATGGAAATAACAGAAAGTTAAGAGTGTCCTACACAAATATAGATGGATTAATAACAGGACTGAATGAACTGAACGAGAATCTGAAGGAAATAGAACCGGACATAATGGGGATTGCAGAGACAAAATTAAAAGGTCCACTACCACCAAATGCATATAATTACTGGATTAGAAACAGAGAGATAATACAAGGGGGTGGAGTTATGTTCCTGACTAAGAAGGATATAAACATGAAGAGGGTCACATATGGAAAGAATAGAATAGAGATGACTATGATAGAAGTAGAAGACAGAGATAAGAAGAGCAGAAATTTTGTAATAAACTACGTGCCCCCAAAAACAGCCTCGTGGGAAGAGAGTGAACATAAAAGTATGTTAGAAGACACAAGAATAACATTAAACAAGATAATGGAAGATGGAGGAAAAATAGTTATGATGGGCGACTTTAATTGCAAAGAAGTCTGCTGGGAAGAGATGACAGTAAAGAGTGGAGAAGACTCATGGGGAAATGTTCTAATTGAGATGATTATTGACCACACAATGACACAATGGATTCAAGAGAACACTAGGTATAGAAATGAAGAAGAACCATCGAGACTAGACCTAATAATCACATCAGAACCCGAAATAGTGGAAAAGATAGAATACCAGGCACCAATAAGTAAAAGTGACCACATATTAATAGAACTAGAACTAAATGAGGAAAAATATATGAAAAGAAATGAACAATATAGAAAAGGAAGATTGGTGTATGATTTTTTTTTTATAAAATAAGAGAATTCTTTCAAAATGAAAACTGGGAAAGAATACACAAAGAAGATACAACAGTAGAAGAGAATGGGAATATTTTGACAAAAATTTATAAAAAAAAAAAAAAAGTGGAAAAGTATGTCCCAAGACAAAAACAAGAAAAAGAATATGTAAAGTGCTGGTACAACAAAAGTTGTAAGGAGTTGAAAGACAAAAGAGATAAAGCTTGCACCAAATGGACGAAAGACAAAAGACCTGAAAAATGGAAAATATATATTAGTTATAGAAATGAATATGTCCAAGTGTGCAGAGACGAAAAAAGAAAATATGAAAAAAATGTCATAGAAAAATGTAAAGATCAACCAAAACTATTTTACAGATTTGTAAACAACAAACTGAACAACAAACAAGAATTAGAGAAATTACGACAAGGAGGAGTTGAATACACAGAGGAAATAGAAATGGCAGAAATTATGAACAAGCATCTTCAATCGGTGTTTACAAGGGAGAACATACAACCTGGAGAGATCGAATGGGAAGAGAAAGTCCCCCCTATGAAAGAAATAGAAGTAACAAAGAACGAAATAATGAAACACTTGAGTAATCTTGATGTCAGAAAATCGCATGGACCAGATGAAATAGCAAACTGGATTTTGAAAGAATGCAAGAATGAACTGGCAGACAAAATACAAAGCATAATAAACAGTTCCTTGAAAGAAGGAAAAGTTCCAAAAGATTGGAAAAGAGCAAATATAGTACCTATATACAAAGGAGGAAATAAAGAGGACCCTACAAACTATAGACCAGTCTCTCTAACAAGTACAATAGCAAAAATCTGTGAAAGAATTATCAAAAGTAGATGGGTAAAGTATTTAGAAAAAAAACAACGTACTAAATCCAAGGCAGTTTGGATTCAGACAAGGACGATCATGCGTCACCAATTTAATATGTTTCTATTCAAGACTAATAGATATAATACAAGAAAGAGATGGATGGGCTGATTGTGCATTTCTAGACCTAAAAAAAGGTTTTGACAAAGTACCACATAAGAAGTTACTTAAGAAATTAGAAACTGAAGGAGGAATACAATGCAAACTGCTGAAATGGATGGAAGGCTTTTTGCAAGAAAGAAAAATGAGAGTAGTGATAAGAGACAAACACTCTAACTGGGATGAAGTAATAAGCGGTGTTCCCCAAGGAACAGTTTTGGCCCCAATAATGTTTGCTATATATATTAATGATATGAATGAAGAAATTGAAAGTTACATGACCTTCTTTGCAGATGACGCAAAACTGTTAAAAAACGTGAACACGGAAGAAGATTGTGAGTCACTACAGAGTGATCTCAATAAAGTATGGGAATGGAGTAGGAAGTGGGAGATGGAGTTCAATACCAAAAGGTGTAGTATAATGGAATTTGGAAAAAGCAAAAACAGAATAACAGGATCATATAAATTGGGAGAAGAAGGAATAAAAAAAGTAGAAAATGAGAAGGACCTGGGAATCATTATTATGAATAATATGTCACCTGAGAAACATATAAACAAGATTTTTGGAGAAACTTATAATTTAATAAGAACAATCAAAGTGGTATTTACATACCTGGATGAAGAAATGGTGAAGAAAATATTAATTACTTTGATAAAACCAAGATTGGAATATACAGCAACGATGTGGTCACCAAATAAAAAAAAATGTATAACAAAACTTGAAAGAATACAAAGAGCAATTACAAAATTGGCACCAACACTCTCAAAACTATCACATGAAGAGAGACTAGCAAAACTTGAGCTACAGACACTAGAGCAGAGAAGAGAGAGAGGAGATTTGATAACTATTTACAGAATCATGAAAGGCATAGAAATTACTGATAGAGAGGATCTAATAAAATGGGATGAAAGAAATACAAGAGGACACGGAAAGAGAATAAAGAAAGACAGCTATAGAAGAGATCTGAAAAAGAATAGCTTTCCTCACAGAGTAATAGACATTTGAAACAAGTTAGATGAGAAAGTGGTGTGTGCAAAAACAATACATGAATTTAAAAATAGTTTAGATAAAATGAGATATAATGACGGGACACCACGAGCATAGCTCCCCTTCCCGTAAAATACAACTAGGTAAATACAACTAGGTAAATACACACACACACACACACACAAACACACACACACACACACACACACACACACACACACACACACACACACACACACACACACACACACACACACACACACACACACAAAATATATATATATATATATATATATATGTATATATATATATATATGTATGTATATATAACAAGGACTGCTATTACACAGGACGTGCGCATCCAGATCCCTGGGTCCGCTAGCGGAGGCCATTGCTTTCTTTGTAACCTAACATCTTATATTGGACAAATATATCAAAACTAGAAACCTAACATTGTATATAGGACAAATGTATCAACTATTGACCTATTCAATGCAGTTTAAGTTAGTATAAACTTTTATAGTGAAGCAAGAAACTATTTTTAAGGCACTGTTATGCTTTGAAATACCAATTTTAGCCGGACGTAACAGGTATTATTGTATGAGGTTAGTGGACACCAGGGTTGGCGATTTTTTCATCTTTTTAAAAACATAGAAAAATCGATTTTTTTTTATTTAAATCAGATTTATTTGATTTAAATAGATTTTTCTTTATAGATTTCAAATATTGTGGGATTGCTATCTGATATGCGATCTGATTGCTAAAGGACATTTTTAGCATATCAATATAAGGAGCAGTGTTATATAGACTTGCCACAAGTATACAAGGAACCGTATAAACCTACATGTAGTATATATATCACTGTGCAGCCCACAACAAGTTTCAACAAGACTTTTGTTGAAACTTGTTGATGGTAAGCAGCTTCTCACTGAATCAGTTGCTGTTTTGGAATCAACCAGGAAGGATATCTTCTGGACCTGACAGAGTGGTTCCTTCAGACAGAAAAAAATTATCCTGTCTGGAATTATTAAAAAAAAAAAAAAAAAAAAAAAAAAAAAATACCAACAACTTCTGGCAAAGGGTACCGAGCTAAATGTAAAGACTGCAGCCAGGAACTACAGGGCATTGTGTCAATTTTAAAATCTCAGAGATAAATGCCAAGGTCAGCCACAGCATACAGAAGAAGAAATTGATGACTTATATTGTGTGCATTTCTCCCTTTTCGTACGCAACTATATAAATTTGGTGAACAATGGAGAGCATGTGCAATAAAAATGTGAAGGCCTAAAGAGATGATACTTCAACTTTATTATTTCTAAATTTGGGTAATGACTATATCACTATAATATACTGTATCCACTCAACTTTGGGGACTAGATGATTGTTATTCATTTCATTCAACATTGTGTAATATATTTCATAGGTTCCATTGGAATTCAGCCCACATGGGAATCAGCCCAAAAGAATTTAGCCTAACCTAACCCAATTAACCCATTATTTTTAGTGAATTTAAAAGTGGACTGAATTCTGTGAGAGCTGAATTTCAAGCCCACCTATTTCATATCCTGTTAATCATTTCCAAATAATTTAGTGGCTTGTGTGAATATGAACATTATCTAAAAAAAAAAAAATAATAATAATAATAATAATAACTACTGTACTCAAAAGTAGCCTAAATCACACTGTATTCATTCATTTATTTATTCATTTATAAATTATGCAATATGCTAAAATTTTCGGTTTCCATTTCAGAATCTGTATCAACAGTTTCAATCCCTTCATCATCGGCTCCACTTGAATTATCTGCAAACCTGACTCCACCATTAAAAAGGTCACTATCAGACTCTTCCACAGGCGCCACTTCTGCTAAATCATTTTCATCTAAATGAAAGTCATCAACATCTCTGGACAGATTTATCATAAAAATTTCAGCCTCTCAAAAGGAAAATCTCGACAAAGAAGTTGCAAGAATTATATTTGCTACAAATTCACCATTTTGTCTTGTTCAGCATCCTCAGTTTCTCAAGATGGTTCAGAACCTGAGGCCAGGTTAAATTCCTCCATCCAGAAAAGATATTGCTGATAAGTACTTGGATCTTGTGTATGAAAAGGAATATGAAAAATGTACAGATGACCTGAATATTGAAACTGTATGTCTTTCAATTGATGGGTGGTCTAACATCCATAATGATCCCATAATATGTGTCACTCAAACAACATCTACTGGTCAGATTTATTTAGTTGACACAATAGACACACCAGGAAAACCTCACACTGCTGAATATCTTCTACAACTTGTACAAAATTCGATCAAGAAGGCTGAACAAGATTTTGGTTGTCACATTGGAAGTGTTGCGACAGACAATGCAGCAGATGTCACCAAGATGAGAAAACTCTTGGAGGAATCAAGTGAACCTGAGCATACTGTCCTCACATACGGCTTATGCCGTTCTTTGTATACTTGTGGCAAGTCTATATAACACTGCTCCTTTATATTGTTATGCTAAAAATGTCCTTTAGCAATCAGATCGCATATCAGATAGCAATCCCACAATATTTAAAATCTACAATATATATATATATATATATATATATATATATATATATATATATGTATATATATATATACATATATATTTAAATCATATAAATCTGATTAAAAATATATATATTTAAAAAAAAATATATATATATATAAAAAATCGCCAACCCTGGTGTCCACTAACCTCATACAATAATACCTGTTACGTCCGTCTAAAATTGGCATTTCAAAGTATAACAGTGCCCTAGAAATAGTTTCTTATTTCACTATAAAAGTTTATATTAACTTATACTGCATTGAATAAGTCAATAGTTGATATATTTGTCCTATATATAATGTTAGGTTTGTAGTTTTGATATATTTGTCCAATATAAAATGTTAGGTTACAAAGAAAGCAATGGCCTCCGCTAGCGGACCCAGGGATCTGGATGCGCACGTCCTGTGTAATAGTAGTCCTTCATACATATATATATATATATATATATATATATATATATATACATATATATGTATGTATATATATACATATATATATATATATATATATATATATATATATATATATATATATATGATGAAGGTGGAAAAAGAAGTCACGGGCCTAGTTCAGAGTTTCTGAGTTTATTCCTGGCCGTATTTGCTCTATTATTCTAAAGTGTTAGAAGATACAATGCATCGATTAGATAAAATGCTGAAGAAGGAAACGTGGTACTTATGGGTGATTTTGACTACAAAGAAATTTGTTGGGAAGCGATGACAGTGAAAGGTGGAGAGGATCTATGGTGAAATGTATTACTTGATATGACTATAGAACATACAATGACACAATGTGTAAAAGAAAATACCATATGTAGAAAAAATAAAGAGCCGTCGAGACAAGATTTAATATTTACATCGGAATCTGAAATAGTGGATAAAATTTTAAACAAGACATCAATTGGAAAGAGTGACTAGATACTACTTGAGTTTCAACTAGTATGACCAATATATGATGAATATCGGGTTACACAGTCCCCGGTAATACATTTAAATTCGTACACAATGTTGGTTTTAGACATGGTCTCAGTATTACTATTCAAGTTGTTAAATGTATTACCGGGGACTGTGTAACCCGCATTCATCATATATTGGTCATACTAGATGTAGTCTCAGTAGGAGAATATCAATGCACTTGCAAAACGTGGTTATTAGACATCATTTATTGAAATATCATAACCAAACAGCCACCCGTGAATGCCTAGTTAAGAACACCAGGATTATAGCAAGCAATAGGGATGCACATAAACTTAAGCTTTTAAAAGCTATGTTTATAAGGGAATATAGCCCTATTATAAATATCCAATGCAACATGATTTCCGTCATTAGTTTGTTTAACAATGCAGTGAAGCCACCACCACCCGTGTCCACACCCTATGTCAATACGCCCCAACCCCCCCTCCACCTCCTCCCACCCACTCCATCCATCCTCCCCCAACCGACCTCACAACCCCCTAACCCCCAACCCCCTCTCCCCGACTCTCTCCTTCCCGTCATAATGAGAAGTCAACCCCTCCCACTAATCCTTCCCCCACTACCCCTTCCACCACCCAAGCCGGCTAGGTTCGTATATATAAGTCACCAACCGACGATTTCCTTCGTCATTTCTTTGAACCTTTAATTTTTGTAAGTAGTGGTTCCCAACGGCCCATGTATCGAGATAGGATTTGAATTATTGCTGATTTATTGATATCTATTTCCATAATTGTGAATTTTTGTTTAGGTTGACACCTTTTTTCTTTATTTCTGTATGTCGGTAATATTCATGTTACAGATTTTCCTGAAGATGTCTCGTTGCAGACGAAACGTTGAATAAATGAATCATTTTGGCAACTTGGTTTATGCCCGCCCTCCAAATGGCAGAGTATTGGTTAGAAAGCTGGAGAATACCCATAAGAAGATTAACAACCTCCTTAATGCTGTCGACTTTAACAACACATGCATATATATATATATATATATATATACACACACACACACATATATATACATATATATATATATATATGTCTGTGTGTGTGTATATATATGTATATATGTATATGTATATATATGTATATGCATATATATATATATATATATGTATATATACACAGAGACACACACACACACACACGCATATATATATATATATATATATATATGTATATATATGTGTATATATGTATATATTTATATATGTATGTATATATATATGCTGATAAGAACACGGGTACGTGTGTTCACTTATGCAAAGTAGACCACTTGGAAAAAGAAACTAACGAACCAGAGCGCTTTCGTATATTACATCTTCAGTGCACTTGTTGCACTGAAGATGTAATATACGAAAGCGCTCTGCTTCGTTAGTTTCTTTTTCCAAGTGGTCTACTTTGCATATATATGTATATATATATATATATATATATATATATATATGTATATATATATATTAGCCATATTACCCGCGCGTTGCTGCGGGCAAATGCTGATTATTTTGATTCTGATAGAATTTGCGAAGAAAAGTTACACGTATCATTATAACTCAATGGAAAATGTAACGCACGAAAAATGTCAAAACAGTATTTTTTTAATGTATCAATTCAAAATTACATTATATATTTTTCTTTTTTTCTTGTTGCTGCGGGCAAATGCTGATTGTTTTAATTTTGATATAATTTGTGAAGAAAAGTTACACATATCAATATAACTAAATGGAAAATGTAATGCATGAAAAAATTGAAAACAGTATTTTTTCAATGTATCAATTCAAAATTACATTATTTTTTCTTTTTGCTTGTAAATAAATTTTGCAAAAATAACAAATCAAGAGTTGATAATTTTCTTTTTTGTTTATGACAGTATTTGTAAAATAGCAATTCAAAGTTTAATTGTTCGTGAATAATCCCTAACCTATCCATACCATACCTAACTTTAACCCTTAATCCTAACCAAAATATCTTTTAAATGAAATATAGCTTTAAACACTCCCCCTCCCAGATGTGCGCCCCCGTACCCGAAGGTTGGGAAACCCTAGTTTGAAAATACATGCATACACAAACACAAATATCATGTGCACATTCTTTTGCGTGCGTGTGTGAGTGTGTGTGTAGATTGACAATAAATGCTTACAGCTAAAATGTGAAGAAATGTATCTACTTTATTTATCTTCAGAATATATATGGTTATAGGGGTTTATTTGGAAAAACATAGGAAGAGTCTGTAAATAATAAATTTCCACCGCATAAGAATTAAATGAAAATAAACAATATTTCAACATTTGGTAAAATTATACAATCATTTTACATTTGCATGATTTTTTCTTACAAAAGCTCTCATGGTTTGTGGCAACATTAATTTTACAAATATGAATAATATTTATGACCACATACAGCAATTTGTTTAATTATATTGATTCTTATGTTACAAAAACAATAACTTAAGGGGGGACTACAGTAGTGGCGTGTTCCCTCAACATAAACCACCAATCTTTAACCCTTAACCCTAACCATTTTTTTATTAAATATAGCTTTAAATACTCCCCCTACCAGTTGTACGCCCCCCTCCCGAAGTTGGGAAACCCTAGTTTGAAAATTCATGCATACACAAACACAAATATCATGTGTACACATTCTTTTGTGTGCGTGTGTATGTGCATGTGTGTGTGTGTGTGTGTGTGTGTGTGTGTGTGTGTGTGTGTGTGTGTGTGTGTGTGTGTGTGTGTGTGTGTGTGTGTGTGTGTGTGTGTGTGTGTGTGTGTGTGTGTGTGTGTGTGTGTGTGTGTGTGTGTGTGTGTGTGTGTGTGTGTGTGTGGATTGAAAATAAATATTTACAGCTTAAAGGTGAAGAAATGTATCTAGTTTATTTATCTTCACAATATATATAGTTATAGGGGTTTATCTGCTAAAACGTAGGAGTTTGTGAATGAACTATTTCCACCCGCACAAAAATTAAATGAAAATAACCAATATTTCATCATTTGGTAAAATTATGCAATAATTTTCCATAAACATGCTTTCTTCTTTCAAAAGTAATCATGGTTTGTGGCAATATTAATTTCACAAATGTAAATAATATTCATGAATACATACAATGGTTTGTTTAATCATATTAATTCTTAAGTCACAAAAAATACAACGCGACTTCAGGGGATACTACATAAACCTCCTAACTTTAACCCTTAACCCTAACCAAAATATTTTTTTTTTCGAAATGAAATATAGTTATCCAAGTACCTAGAGTGATAGGGTATCAGAATATATATGGTTATGGGGGTCTATCTCTAAAACCCTAAGAGTTCGTGAACAAATAAACAAACAAACAAACAAACAAACAATCAGACAGAGGCTACTACTTTATTATGATATATATATATATATATATATATATATATATATATATATATATATATGTACTCATAAACACACACACACACACGACTTGGTGGCGCGGTTGGTAGAGTCCCAGACTGTCAGTACGGCGGTGCCGGCGGTACCTGGTTCGAATCCTGCCAAGGGCTGATATTATTTCAGTATCACTGCGCTTCGAGTCGTTACTCCAACTCTCGTGGGCGGGTAGTTGGGTGTGTGTGTGCGTGTAAGGTCATTGCATTACCCATAGATCGGCATACGAGCTCTGAGCTCTCTTCCGGGAGGGAAATAGCTGTCGATTACGAGTCCAACACGCGATCCAAAGACCAAGGTCAATCACACACACACACACACACACACACACACACACACACACACACACACACACACACACACACACACACACACACACACACACACACACACACACACACACACACACACATACACACACATGCATACACACACACATACACACACACATACACATACATATACACGTACATACACATACACATACACATACACATACACATATATACACAAAGGATTACAGAGGATTACAAAGGAGGAGCATGCCGACAGGAGACCTTTTGGTCCATAAAGGTCGGATGCGTGAAAAATGTATAAATGATAATAATAATAATAATAATAAAATATGATAATACAAATGATAATAAATGAAGCAAATAATACATAGGTATAGTTAAATGATAAACAAACAGGTAAATATTAAGTAATAATAAGCTGACAAATAAATAATAATAAATGCAAATCAAGCAAATAATAAATAAACAAATACTAACAAACAAATAATCAAGTAATATAAAATAGATGGCAGTCATTACAGCATCTTGCTTATATGTTTATCTAAACGAATCTTAAAACTTCAAACTAAACTACATTGCACTGCCTCTGCAGGAAGTTTATTCCATTCATTAACTACACGGTTGGCGAAGTTGTTTCTACCCACTTCCAAATTAAATCTATTTCCTGACAGTTTGAGACCATTATTTCTTGTCGGATTCTCATTCAGTGTAAGAATTTTGTCACTTTTGATGTTGTCAATCCCCTTCAGAATCTTAAATACCTGTATCAAGCCACCTCTGAGTCATATGGTTTAGTCGATTTTCGTATGATTTACTTTTGATATTTGGAATCAGTTTTGTGGCTCGCCGTTGTACTTTTTCCAATCTGTCAAGTGTGAGTGTAGTAGTTTCAGAGGGATCAGCTTATTGAGTGTAGTTGGGAAGGTTTATGGGAGGGTCTTGATTGAGAGGATTAGGAGAGAAACAGAGGGAGTATTGGTGAGGAACAGTGTGGGTTTAGGACAGGTAGGGATTGTGTAGATCAGATTTTTGTGGTAAGACAGATATGTGAGAAAGCTATGGGAAAAGACAAGGATGTTTTTTGGGCTTGTATAGATCTAGAAAAAGCTTACGACAGCGTAGATAGGAAGGCATTGTGGGAGGTACTGCAGATATATGGGATAGGAGGAAAGCTGTTAAGAGCAGTCAAGAGTTTTTACGAGAGTAGTAGAGCTTGTGTTAGGATTAGAAATGGAGAGAGTGAATGGTTTGAGGTAAAGGTGGGACTTCGTCAGGGATGTGTTATGTCGCCCTGGCTTTTCAATCTTTACATGGATGGGGTGGTGCGAGAGGTGAATGCAAGGGTAGTGGGTCAGGGGTTGGAGATGATTAAAGAAAATGGAGAAAAATGGGAGGTTAGCCAGTTGTTTTTTGCTGACGACACTGCGCTTGTAGCAGGATCAGAGGAGGGATTGAGGGAGTTAGTGACAGAGTTTAAGAAGGTGTGTGAAAGAAGGAAGCTGAAGATAAATGTGGGAAAAAGTAAGGTGATGAGATGTGCGAGGGGAGAGAGTGACAGCAGGCTGGAAGTGAGGATTAAGGGTGAAAGACTGGAGGAAGTGGATAATTTTAAATAATTGGGTGCGAATGTGGCAGGAAAGGGAGGAGTGGGGGTGGAGGTAGGATATAGATTAAGAGAAGTAAGTAAATGCCATGTTGAACTAAAAAGTGTAATGAGAAATAGACATCTGGGAATGGATGCTGAGAGGAGGTTATATGAAGAAGTGATTGTGCCAACAGCACTGTATGGGGCAGAAACATGGAACATGAGGGAGGAAGAGAGAAGGGGTTTGAATGTGTTTGAGATGAAATGTCTGAGAAGTATGATAGGGGTTACTAGGTTAGATAGAGTGAGAAATGAGGAGGTGAGGAGGAGAACAGGGATGGAAAGGGAGCTGGGAGATAGGGTTGATGAAAGAATATTAGGATAGTTTGGACACATGGAAAGAATGAGTGAAGAACGATTAGTACAAGAGGTGTGGAAGGCAGAGGTGGAAGGAATGAATATGAGGGGACGTCCTAGGATGAGATGGATGGATGGGGTGAAAGGGCCATTACAAAAGAGAGGAACGGGAGAGGACAGAAGGTAGGGGTGAATGGAGAGGGGTTGTGTATAGATGATGCTATGATGCATGAGGAGGAGTGGGTGGGTGATGGGGAGTGAGGAAGTATGTATGAGAAAAAAAAAAATTGACGCAGCCCGAAGGGATTTCTCCCCGTCTTCTCCTTTTCTGCATAGGGGGACGGAGAGGGGGGTCGCCGAATTTATGAAGCGGCCTTGCTGTGGATGTGGTGTGACTTGCGACACTGCTTCTGACCCAGGGTCGTGGACAGGATGCAGGGATGACCCGTCATCCAGGAGGTGCCAAGCTGGGAGGGAGGGAGGAGTGGAATATATAGGAAATGGAATGGGTGGGAGTGGTTTATATGTATATATGATTCATGTATATATGTATATATGTACATATGTGTATATGTATATATGTATATATGTACTCGTATATATGCATATATATACTCGTATATATGTATATATGTATACATGTATAATGTATATATGACATAATTGTATATATGTATGTATATATGTATGTATGTATGTATGTATGTATGTATATATGTACGTATGTTTGTATGTATGTATGTATGTATGTATGTATGTATGTATTTATGTATGTATATATGTATGTATGCATGTATGTATGTATATATCTATATGTATAAATGCATATGTATATATGTTTATATATATATATATATATATATATATATATATATGTATGTATATGCTTGTTTATGTTTACAAATATTGTACATACGTCTGTACATGTATGTACATAAACATAAATACATAGATATTTTGGAATTTTCGTTTTGATTTTTTTACTTCTATTTCATTTTACCTCCTATTCTCCCGTTTAGTACAAATACGTATGTAAGTATATAAACATAAATACACAGGTATTTTTTTTTACCTTTATTTCATTTTACCTCCTATTCTCCTGTTTAGAGAAGCTGCAGTAGTAAGAACAGCATCAGCATCACCAGCAGCATTTTCTTTTTTTCTTTAGTTCCAGTTCATCATTTTGTATCCGTATCTTGTCTCCAGAACATAGCTCCTCGCATTTCCTATTTCGAGTCACATATTTCCCCCTACCCTCCTTTTAAACTTCCTTTTCTCTTGCTCTTCCCAGCTTCCCAAACCCAGCTCGACTTCCCCTCCTTCCTCAACCTGCTTGGACTCTTCGAGGTCATTCCTGAACGACCTCGCACACCCGAACCTGACCCATGTCGTTCTTCGTTATCTGTATAATACGTTTTAATCACAATTGTTATAGATGTGCTATTTTGAGGAAAAATGGAATTAGTTACATACACGGGCTCGCGCGCGCGCACACACACACACACACACACACACACACACACACACACACACACACACACACACACACACACACACACACACACACACACACACACACACACACACACACACACACACACACACACACACTCAAAGGATTACAAAGGATTACAAAGGCGGAGCATGCCGACAGGAGACCTTTTGATCCATATCTAGGTCGGATGCAAAAAAAAAAAAAAAATCATATTAATAATAATAAAAAAAAAAATCATATTAATAATAAATTAAAACTATAATAATGTAAAAATAACAAATAAAATACATAAATAAATGCATAGGTATAGTTGAATAACAAACAAAAAGGTAAATAGTAAATGATTATAAATTGACATATAACTAATAATAAATGAAAATCAGACAGACAAATTATAACAAAACAAAAACAAATAATATAACATAAATTATAATCATTACAGCATCTTACTTAGGTATTTATCTAAATGATTCTTAAAGCTTCGAACTGAACTACATTGCACTACCTGTGCAGGAAGTTTATTCCATTCATTAACTACACGGTTGGCAAAGTTGTTTCTACCTACTTCCAAATTGAATCTATTTCCGGACAGTTTGAGACCATTGTTTCTTGTCTGATTCTCATTCAATGTGAAAATTTGGTCACTTTTGATGTTGTCAATTCCCTTTAAAATCTTAAAGACCTGTATCAAGTCACCTCTGAGTCTACGCTTTTTTAGGGAAAACAGATTCATGTGCTTAAGTCGATTTTCGTATGATTTATTTTTGATATTTGGAATCAGTTTTGTGGCTCGCCGTTGTACTTTTTCCAGTCTGTCAATGTCTTTAATGAGATTCGGTGACCATACGGAAACAGCATATTCCAAATGTGGACGAACTAACGATTTATATAGCTTGTTAATGAGTGATGGACTTTTGAAATCAAAAGATCGCGCAATCAATCCCAGAATCTTATTTGCTTTCTCAGAGGCTGAAATACACTGCTTGGATGATTTGAGGTCGTTACTGATAATTACGCCGAGATCTTTTTCACTATCCACTTTTGTTAACGAATTTCCAAATAACTTGTAATCGTACTTACTGTTATTTTTACCTATGTGCATTACCTTGCATTTACTTGTGTTAAATTTCATTAGCCACTTTTCAGACCATTGCTGTAATTTATCTAAATCTTCTTGAATATCTAATTGGTTTGAGTGATCATTTGCCACTCCGCACAGTTTTGTATCATCAGCAAATTTGGAAACAGTAGATTTTAGTCCATTGTCTATATCATTTATATATACTATGAATAGAAGTGGCCCAAGAACGGAACCCTGAGGAACTCCACTTGCAACATTTTTCCATCCAGAAGTTTTTCCATTTAAAACAACTCTCTGTTTTCGACCTTTCAACCAATTACTAGTCCAACCTAATAGGCTACCACTTATTCCATGCAAAGCTAATTTAGTAAGTAGTCTTTCGTGTGGGACGGTATCAAAAGCTTTTGCAAAGTCTAGATATATTAAATCTATATTGTTTCTTTTGTCATAATTCGAGATAACTGTGTTGTAGAATTCGAGTAAGTTAGTCACGCAAGAACGTTTCCGTCTGAAACCATGCTGGCTATCATTTATCAAACGGTTACTTTCTAAATGATATTCGATATCATCTCTGATGATAGTTTCCATTATTTTTCCTACGATCGAAGTCAAACTTATAGGCCTATAGTTATTTGGTTTCTTTTTGTCACCTTTTTTGAATATGGGAGTAACGTTAGCTAGCTTCCATTCTCTTGGGACATCTCCGGATATGATGGATTTCTTGAAAATAATTTCTAATGGAACAACAATCTCATTTTTCATTTCCTTTAAGACTCTTGGATGCCAACCGTCAGGCCCTGGTGTTTTATTAACTTTGAGTTTGTCTATACACCTTTTAATTTTTTCTTTTGTTATATTTACCGTAGTGAGTAAGTTTACCCCAGACTTTTCACAGGTTTCAGTTTGGAATTCACTTTGAGGTGTTTCGTTTACGAATACCGAGCTAAAATAATTGTTTAAGATATTACACATTCCTTCATTTGAATATTCAAGTTGACCGTCAGCAGATAATAGTGGACCAATGTGATTCCTAACAACCTTTTTATCTCTAATGTAACTATAGAATTCTTTGGGATTCTCTTTGGATTTATCAGCGATGTTCATTTCGTATTGTCGTTTTCTTTTTCTTATTGTCACACACACACACACGAGTCGATGGCGTAATCGGTAGAGTTTCCGGCCGCCACCACGGCGGTCCGAGTTCGAATCCCGCCCAGGCCTTAGATAATATCAGTATCGCTGCGTTGCGAGTCGTGACTCCAACTTTCGTGGGCGGAGAGTTGTGTGCGTGTGTGTGTGTGCATATAAAGTCACAGCATTACCCATAGATCGGTCATGCATGAGCTCTGAGCTCTCTGCCCGGAGGTAAATAGCTGTCGATCACGAGTCCTACACGTGATCCAAGATCATGAATCACACACAACTTAATAGGTGTATTTTATGTTGACACGTGCATTTCTTGGAGGCTGCTGTCATTAGACTTAACAAACAATTGGTTTCGTCGTTAATACAACTTATTTATGACCCTTGATTCTCTTACCAAGGGTTCCCACCTAATGAAGCTCTAGACGAAATTTACTAAGACTTAAGTCGTCATAAACATGTAAAATATCTTGTAATGACCCGCCAGATTTTATGCCAAGATAACAGTGACTCAGCTAAAGGTGAGCTTAATTCAAAATGATGTGCCATAGAAAATCACGTGCATCATTAGCACCGGGATGGACATGTAGTATTGTGCTACCTAACTCCAGTGGAGTGGACTGAACGATATATTTGAAGACCTTTCAAGAAAACAGAGGTATTATACCGTTGGAGACAATATTTAATGTCACCCCTTAAACATGGTGCGATCAGGTAATAGTTTTCTGTAAAACTTATTTTTTGTCTGCAAGAAAACGGATTATATTTTATTTATTTATCTATTTATTTATTTACTTACTAATTATCTATCTATCTATATATATATATATATATATATATATATATATATATATATATATATATAAATATACGTTTATTTTTTCATTTATTCGTTTATTTACTTATTTACTTATCTTTTATATATTTATAAAAAAAATGTAAATGACGTGTAGAAATTAAGATCCCCCCCACCATCACGAACACAAAAATAAAAAGAAAGATAAAAAGAATACATACCCTAAAAAAATTCAAAACCTAAAAATAGGCAATAAAAAATAGTCTATTCATAAAAATAATAATAATAATAATAAAATAAAATAAATAAATAAAAAATAAAAATAACAGCCAACAACAATCATAACAACTCAAGAAGATCAGACGACCCGATCCTGCGGAAGATGGACCAGCCCCCATCCAACATTATATGAATAACTAGGCACTAGCTCCACAGCAAGCAAAATTTAACATTAATATATATGATCAAGTAGCAAGTGGGTCTGCCCCACATCTATTGTAACTCTAACTTCCTTCCATTTCCTCGTTTCCTTCTTTACACACATACCCACCAATCCCCCCTCCCCCCCTCCTCCATCTTACCTATCCTATCTTCGCTTCGCTTCGCTATATATTTATTCTTTACAACACGCACTCGAATTTTGTCAAAATTA
>NC_134799.1:49467269-49469769 GCF_046742065.1 Oratosquilla oratoria
GCTAATTCCATCATACCTACCATATTTGACAGCCTACCCAATCTTCCCACCATGGTCTCTCTAGACAATCCACCAGAAATGGGAGAAGTCCTAAGAGCTATTAGCGAGCTAAAAAACAACAAAAGCCCAGGGCCAGATGGGATCCCAGCAGAGCTCTTTAAACAAGGAGGCTACCTACTAAAAGTTTATCTCCACAAACTTATCAGCGAGGTCTGGACAACTGGGGAGGTACCTCACATACTGAAAGATGCAAATATCATCACCCTCTATAAGAAGAAGGGAGATAGGGCTAACTGTGGCAATAGCAGGGGCATATCACTCCTAGCGGTGGCCGGTAAAATTGTAGCTAAGATCATGCTTTCTCGGCTTACGGATAAAATAACCGAAACAAACCTCCCAGAGAGCCAATGTGGCTTCCGCAAACATCGTAGCACCACAGACATGGTGTTCTGCCTGCGTCAGCTGCAAGAGAAAGCCAGGGAACAAAAGAAAGATCTTTTTATCGCCTTCATCGATCTTACGAAGGCTTTCGACACAGTAAACCGCTCCCTTTTATGGTTACTTCTCGAAAAGATGGGAGTCCCTCCCAATTTTCTCTCTGTGCTCAAAAGCCTGCATGAAGGGATGCAAGCACGGGTTGAAGTATGCGGCACACTCTCAGAACCGTTTGAATTAAAGGTTGGAGTTAAGCAGGGCTGTGTCCTTGCACCCACTCTTTTTAACATCTTTTTACTTGCCCTAATAAAGCTCACTCATGCAGCCCTGGGAAGAGATGCTGGCATAAGTATTCAACACCGGCTAGATGGCAGCCTGTTTAACACCCGACGCCTGCACGCCAGAACTAAAGTCTCTTCCACGCAGGTAATAGAACTGCAATATGCTGATAATTGTGCCATTGTTGCGCATGACGCCGAAGATCTGCAGAAAATCCTTGATGTCTTTTCCTCCACTTATACTGCCATGGGTCTCAGAGTCAATACCTTAAAAACAGAAATATTTGTTCAAACTATACATCCACCTGAGACACCTCACCTTTTTCTCGTCAATGGAGAACCCGTTAAAACAGTAGAACATTTCACGTACCTCGGCAGCGTCGTCCACTCAGACTGCTCGGTGGACCTGGATATCCAAAGAAGAATCAATCTTGCCTCCTCTGCCTTTGGCCGCCTCAGAGACAGAGTCTTCTCAAATAACATATCTCAGAATAGATACCAAGGCAGCAGTATATAAAGCCGTATGTATATCCACCCTGCTTTACGGCTCAGAAACTTGGACTACCTATAGACGCCATATCCGCACCCTGGAGAATTTTCACACCAGGTGTCTCCAGCGGATACTAGGTATATCATGGAAGGATAGAATGACATGCGATGAGTTATATCACCGAACTCAAACGAGCAGCATTGAAACCCTCCTGGCGCAACGCCATCTCCGCTGGGTGGGGCATACTATCAGAATGCCCGAAAATCGGCTTCCAAGACAAATGTTGTATGGTCAGCTATCCTCAGGAAGCAGAAGCGTTGGAGGCCCTAAGAAGAGATAAAAAGATCACTGTAAAGACCTACTCATAAAATGTAATATTAATCCAAACGAGCTCGAGACACTAGCAGTAGACAGACAGACTTGGAGGACAGTATGTACGAGTGGTACTAACACACTTGCAATTGAAACTTCACGAAAGAGAGCCGAAAACCGCTCTAAACGTCACCAACGTATGGCTGGAGCCCAACCAACTCCTCGTGAAGAACACCTTTGCCACAAATGTGATAAAATGTGTGGCTCCCGCATTGGACTCAACAGCCACCTATGATGGCATGAACGACAGAATCATTAAAATTTCATCATCCTCACAAACTCTTCATCTACACAAAAGGATGCAGAACAGCGTCGTCATCGGCAACGATGGACCGCCATAACTAACTAATATATATATATATATATGTATATATATATATATACATATATATAGATGCATACATATATATATATATGCATAAATATACATATATAATAAACATTCATATATATACATATATATATATATATATATATACATATATATATATATATATATATATATATATATATACATATATACAGATTACAAAGGATTACAAAGGCGGAGCAGGCCGACAGGAGACCTTTTGATCCATATCTAGGTCGGATGCGAAAAAAATCATATTAATAATAAAATAATGAAAACTATGATGATGTAAATAACAAATAAAATACATAAATAAATGCAAAGGTATAGTTAAATAATAAACAAACAGGTAAATAGTAAATAATAATAAATTGACTTATAACTAATAATAAATGAAAATCAGACAGACAATTGATAACAAAACAAAAACAAATAATATAAGATAAATTGTAATCATTACAGCATCTTACTTAGGTATTTATCTAAATGATTCTTAAAGCTTCGAACTGAACTACATTGCACTACCTGTGCAGGAAGTTTATTCCATTCATTAACTACACGGTTGGCAAAGTTGTT
>NC_134799.1:49479769-49487269 GCF_046742065.1 Oratosquilla oratoria
GTGGAGCGGGTAGAATATCGTTTATGAGTAACATAAATAAAGTGGGACTTAACACACTTCCCTGTGGTACGCCATTTTCTTGTGTGCGTACTGTTGAATAGTAGTTTTGATTTTTAACCGAAAAAGTTCGTTCTTTAAAAAAAAAATTGAATGAAAATAGGGAGATTCCCTCTAAGGCCAAGTGCATAGAGTTTTTCGAGGATACCACGTCGCCATGCCATGTTGTAGGCTTTTTCTAAATCTAAAAAGCAAGCAACAAGGTATTCTTTCTTCTCGAAAGAGGAGAGGATATCGTGTTCTAAGTTGACCAAATGGTCAAGACTACTTCTATTTTTCCTGAAACCACATTGGGCAGGAACTATTAAATTTTGAGACTCTAGAATGAATTTTAATCTGTTATTGGCCATACGTTCTAATACTTTGCATAGGCAGTTGGTAAGCGCTATAGGGCGATAAGAGGAAGGACTCTTTGGGTCCTTCCCCTTTTTGAGAATAGGTATGACGTGGGCATGTCTCCATGTTTTTGGGAAGTCTTGACTAATCCAAATTGCGTTGTATATTTCTAGTAATTTTTTCAGTGAAATTGAATTCAAATGTTGGAACATCTCATACCTAATCCCATCTGGGCCAGCAGAGGTTCCTCTGCACGAGCTTAAGGCTTGTTCAAGCTCGTGTAGTTGGAAGGGGGTGTTATAGTCATGGTGTGTCTGTGTATGGAAGATCAGTGGTTCTGCTTCCCGTCTTGTTTGTGTTGTAAAAAGGTTGGAGAATAGTTATTCGTGTTGCTTGTTTGCCTGAATGTGTCTACGATTGTGTTTGCGATGTCCATGGGAGCATCTACAAACGTGTTTCCAATGGTCAGGGTCTTGATGTTAGGGGTATATTTGCCGTCGATTTTTCGAACGGCTGACCAGATTTGTGTTAGAGGAGTGTTTATGTTTATTGTGGAGATGTAATCATGCCAAGACTTTCGTTTGGCCTGTTTGATGGTTCTACGGGCCTCTGCTTGCGTCTTTTTAAAAGTAATAAAGTTTGGTGCAATGGGGTTATTTTTAAAAGTTCGGTAGGCCCTATTCCGCTTGCAAAGTGCTTTTCTGCAGTCTGATGTCCACCAAGGAACTCTATGCTTGTGAAATACCGAGGTTTTTGATATATGCTTAAGAGCTGAATTCAAAATGGAGTTTGATAAATTTGATATCTTGTTATCCATATTATCCCCTATGATGTTGACGTTGGTGGTTGTGCGATACATTTCCCAGTTGGCTTTTGTGATGTTAAATTTGGGACAGGGAGGGGGTGGGTTGTCTCCGTAGGCTGGAGTAGCCGTAGCGTGGTCACCCCCTATTTTTAATATTACTGGGAAATGATCGCTAAGCATGGTGTCGTCATGCGTGCTCCATTGGAGAATGTCAGACAACGCAGGAGATGATATGGATAAATCAGTGCATGAAAAGGAACCCCTAGTATTGTCTACACGAGTGGGACTGCCAGTATTTAGGAGGACCAGGTTGTTGTTATTGAGCACCTCGTCCATCTGCTCCCCTCGAGGAGACGTGTGGTTGCTACCCTACGTGTGATGGTGGGAGTTGAAATCTTCCACTATCAGTTTGTGGTGGGGTAGTTGTCTAATCAACTCGTTAATCTCCACTAGTGGGAATTGAGGGTCGGGAGGTAGGTAGATGGAGCAGATGGTGACTAGTTTATTTTGTAGTTTTGTTTTGATTGCGACTGCCTCCAAGTTAGTAGATAGTGGTAATTCAACTTGGGGAAGGCAGTCGCTGACTACAACTGTGACCCCCCTCCTCCAGGCACTAACCTGTCCTTCCTATATATGGTAAAGTTTCGTAGTGTGAACTCTACACTAGGCTTGAGGAGTGTTTCCTGTAGACATATTACTGAGGGGTTGTTTAGGGAGTTAAAAATTACAAGGTCATTTACTTTACTTTTAACACCTCGGCAATTCCACTGGATTATTTTCATTTTTTTTTTTATAATTTGTTTATTTATCTGCTTCGGTTTCTTCCTTTCTTGGCCTTAGTGGGAGAGGTGTGTTTAGCCCCGGATGAACGGTCTGGGCTGGAAATAGGACTTAAAAGTCGTTTTTGGGAACCGGAGATCTCCATATTGACATCCTCTTCCGTACGTGTGGGCACACGTTTGGAAGGCTCTGGGATGGCCGGGGAAGGAAGGTGCGAGTGAGTTTGCTTGTTAGTTTGGCGGTGTTCTTTGTCCTTGGAGTGCTTGCTCTCAGTTTGCGTTTCAATGGTTCTGTACGTTTTTTTGATAGCCGAAGCATAGGAAGTTGCTCCGGAGGTACTAGTTGGGGTAACTAGTCTTTCCATCACACGCTTCCTTGCTTCGTAGAAGGATATGCTACAAGTTGCTTTCTCTGTACAGATTTCTTTTTCTAATTTGAAAGTGGGACAGTCTCGGGAGGTGGATGCATGGTTGTTATTGGAGGGGCAGTTAACACATTGAAACACCTTAGCAGAGCAAGCATCCATAGGATGTTCGCCTGCACATTTACCGCATACGACTGTTTGCTTGCTGCAGAATTTGGCTAGGTGACCATATTTGAAGCATTTGTTGCAGCGCAAAGGGTTGGGGACATATGGTCGTGTTGGGACATGGATATATCCAATTTTGACATGATCAGGGAGGGTTGTGGAATTGAACGTGAGGATTATGAGAGGCGTGTTCACTCGCATGTTTCTTTCCCGGTCCAGTCGCGTGATAAACTTAACATCCAGAATGCCTTCAGATTTCATCTCTTGGAGGATGTCACACTCGTCCATGGTCATCAAATCTCTGCAGTGGATTACTCCTCTGCAGGAGTTGAGTGATCTAGGGAGGGATGCAACAACATCGAAGGAATGAAATTTTCTGGCCTTGAGCAAATCGCGAGTAGCTTTTCCAGAGTTGATGGTGATTTGGAGGTCTCCGCTTCTAGGTTTTTTTTTACTTGGTTTATATCGCCAGTAAATTGAGACAGAAATTTCTTAAGCATAAATGGATTGAGGTCAGCTAATCGGGTTTGGTCGGAATGTAGAAAAACATGTCTAGCCTTGTCCGGGTCGATATTAGGGTCGTCAGGGGAAGTCTTCCTAGTTGGCAGGGATGGAGTTGAGGACTCCATCCTGCGCGTTGGGGTGGGGGGACGAGCCCCCTGGTACACAGAAAAATGTGCTCAGCAGAGCAAAAAAATATAATATAACGGGGGTCACACAGTTTCCTTTGGCGACTGGTGACAGCCGCGTAGTAGGACCACTGTGTGCCCAGTGGGTACAGGGTCTATACTACTTCTAAACTACGACAGAATTTACTAGATTTCGCCGGGCCGGACGACGAAGAAGTCTCACGAGCCAACAAGGGCTCGTGCGGATCCCGGAGAGCTACGGAGATATGGAAATGGCGAATAGGAAAAAGTGCTGGGAAATGCCCAGAAGTGGGTGGCAGTGCAACTGCCAAGACAAAGCTATCCAACGTAAATTTGGATTACGATTACAGGTTAACTCTAGAGAGTAGCTCTAGCGAGATTGATTGTGCTCGTGTGAGTATCGTCTGTCTGCTGCCAAGGGCTGCCGACGTCTGATGTGTCTGATGTGATGTTGAGTGTGGGGAATGCCTAGCTTTATATAGGGGAACTAGGCTGACGTCTTGGCCAGTGATTGGCTGAGGGCAGTCATTCAGACATAACTGCTGAACTACCGCTTGGCTGCGAAGCGACCGAAGTGGGGGGTGGAGGAGGAGGCTGACTTCTTATTTCTTTGGAGTAGGATGGCAGTGTAGTAGGAAGGGTGTCATTTAGGTGAATGGGTACTTTGACACCTGGATGGGGTACCGTGTCACCTGGCTAGGGGTAATATCGTGACAATATATATATGCATATATATATATATATATATATATGTATATATATATATATATGTATATATATAAACGCATACACACACACACACACACACACACACACACACACACACACACACACACACACACACACACACACACACACACACACACACACACACACACATATATATATATATATATATATATATATATATATATATATATATATATATATATATTCTTTTCCTGTTGACGTTTCCTGTTTTCATATGGGGTCGCCGTTCCTCGCTAGACGTTTCCACTGGTTTCTGTCCATCAGCTGTTCCTCCTCCAGCTGTTTCTCCTTAAAATCTTCTCTCAGCCTGTCCTACTACCGCAGCTTGGGTCTCCTTCCCCTGCGTCTGCCTTTTACCTCCATCTCCATAATCACTCTCCTTGCCACATAGTCTTCATCTTTTCTCTTCACATGGCAGAACCAATGTAATCTCCTTTCCTGCGCTTTCGCCGACGCCTCCATTACTTTTACAGTACTGCGGATCCTATTATTTTTTATCCTATCCCACCTCGTCACCCCACACATGATGTCTCCCCTCCGTACAGCAACGCTGGTCTCACTACTGTCTTGTACACCTTTCATTTTACTCTGGCACTTATCTTTTTGTCACATAGCACCCCTGATACTCTCCGCCAATTGTTCCATGCCAACTTGATCCTGTAGTCAATCTGTTTTTCTAGATATCCATCCTCCGCTACATAAGATCTGAGGTATTTGAAGGCCTCCACCTTCGGCAGGCTGTGGTCCTGCATGAAAAGGTCGCCTCCCTAAGTCACATTACATTCCAGGTACTCCGTCTTCTGTCTGCTCACCTTCAGCCCATATTCCTCTAACAAACCCCTTCACAGCTCCAACCGCTCCTGCAGTTCTTCTCGACTCTCTGATACCAACACTATATCATCTGCAAAGAGCATAATCCATGGTGCCTCCTTTTTCACCTCCTTCACCAGCACATCAATGAGAAGGTTAAACAAATAGAGGCTAAGTGCTGACCCCTGGTGAAGTCCAACTCCCACTGAGAAAACCTCTGTGGTACCAGCTGCACTTCTCACTCTTGTCCTGGCACCCTTGTACATGTCTTGAGTCATCCTGACATACTTCTCTTTCACTCCCTTCGACCTCATACTCCGCCACACGTCACTTCTCGGAACTCGATCATAAGCTTTTTCCAAGTCGATAAATGTCAAGTACAGACCTTTTTGTTTTCCTCTGTTCTATTCTATCACCTGTCTCAACACGAATATTGCATCCATTGTTCCTCGGCCTTTCATGAACCCAAACTGCTCGCTACAAACCTCGGTCTCCGCCCTCAACCTTTTATCCATCACTCTTTCTAACAGTTTCATGGTGTGTGACGTTACCTTAATCCCTCTATAGTTAGCACAAACCTGGATGTCTCTCTTTTCCTTGAAAATCGAGATCATTATACTATCCCTCCACTAATTCGGGATTGTCTCTTTCTCCATCACCAAATTCAGGAATTCCGTATATATAATATATATATATATATATATATATATATATATATATTATATATATATATATATATGTATATATTTTACAAAAATAACCTCAATAACGCTTGACTAAATGATATTGCAGAAACCACAAGGAAAATAATGTCGGAACACTAAACGTTTTCGTCTATTACGACATCCTCAGAGTACGAGAAAGAGAAATAGAACACAATATTTATACAGAAATAAGAAAACTGAGGAAGGTTATAGCCACATAAAACCTTCGAAATATACAACACACACATTCATATACACGTGGAAATAATAATAGTAATAATAAAACAATAAAACAGCAAATACAAACGGGAAGGGGAGCTATGCTCGTGGTGTCCCGTCTTCCTATCTCGTTTTATGTAGACTGTTTTTAAATTCGTGTATCGGTTTTGCACACACCACATTCTCATCTAACTGGTTCCAAACGTCTATTACCCTATGGGGAAAGCTGTTCTTTTTTAGGTCTCTTCTATAACTGTCTTTCTTGATTTTCTTGTATCTCTACTATCCCATTTTATTAGATCCTCTCTATCAATAGTTTCTATGCCTTTCATGATTCTATAGATAGTTATCAAGTCTTCTCTCTCTCTTCTTTGCTCTAATGTCTGTAGCTCAAGTTTTGCTAGTCTCTCTTCATATGATAGTTCTGAGAGTATTGGTGCCAATTTCGTAATTGCTCTTTGTATTCTTTCAAGTTTTGTTATACATTTTTTTTTGTACTTGGTGACCACGTCGTCGCTGCATACTCTAAGCTTGGTCTTATAAAAGTGACCATTATTTTCTTCACCATTTCTTCGTCCAGGTATGTAAATGCCACTTTGATTGATATTATTAAACTATAAGTTTCTTCAAAATTTTTGCTTATATGTTTCTCAGGGGACATATTATTCATAATAATAACTCCCAGGTCCTTCTCATTTTCTACTTTATTAATTTGTTCCTCTCCCAATTTATATGATCCTACTATTGTTTTTTTTTTTTTGCCTTTTCCAAATTCCATTATACTACACTTCTTAATATTGAATTCCATCTCCCACTTCCTACTCCATTCCCATACTTTATTGAGATCACTCTGTAGCGACTCACTATCTTCTACAGTGTTCACTTTTTTCAACAATTTTGCATCGTCCGCAAAGAAGCTCATGTAACTTTCAATTCCTTCATCCATATCATTAACATATATAGTAAACATTGCTGGGGCCAGAATTATTCTTTGTGGAATTCCACTAATCACATCATCCCAATTAGAGTGTTTGTCTCTTATCACCACTCTCATTTTTCTTTCATGCAAGAAGTCTTCCATCCACTTCAGTAGTTTGCCCTGTATTCCTCCTGCGGTTTCTAATTTCTTTAGCAATTTCTTATGTGGCACCCTATCAAAAGCGTTTTTCAGGTCTAAAAATGCACAATCAGCCCACCCATCTCTTTCTTGTATTACATCTATTAGCCTTGAATAGAAACACATTAAGTTTGTGACGCATGATCGTCCTTGTCTAAATACAAATTGCATTGGATGTAGTACGTTTTTTTTTTCTTCAAATGCTTTACCCATCTAATTTTGATAATTCTTTCATAAATTTTAGCTATCGTACTTGTAAGAGAGACCGGTCTATAGTTGGTAGGATCTTCCTTGTTTCCCCTTTTATATATTGGTACTATATTTGCTCTTTTCCAATCTTCTGGAACATTTCCTCCTTTCAATGAACTGCTTATTAGACTATGTATTTTGTCTGTTAATTCATTCCTGCATTCTCTCAAAATCCAGTTTTCCATTTCATCCGGTCCATGCGATTTTCTGACATCGAGATTACTCAAGTGATTCATTATTTCATTCCTTGTTACTTCTATCTCTTTCGTAGGGGGGGACTTTCTCCTCTCACTCGATATCTCTAGGTTGTATGTTCTCCCTCGGAAACACCGATTTAAAATGCCTGTTCATAATTTCTGCCATTTCTATTTCCTTTGTGTATTCAATTCCTCCTTGTCGTAGTTTCTCTAATTCTTGTTTGTTTTTCAGTTTGTTGTTTACAAATCTATAAAATAGTTTTGGTTGATCTTTACATTTTTCTATGACATCCTTTT
>NC_134799.1:49494769-49497269 GCF_046742065.1 Oratosquilla oratoria
TTGTACTTGGAAGGCCATCCCCTATGGCGAGACCTGGAATTATTACATATTACATTGATTATAAAACTTTATGTGGAATTAATATTTTATTAGAAAGTTTGCTCAAAATAATTGTAGGATATTATATTCTTATTGTAGCCTTCATTTATCTATGTTGAACTGTGTTATTTATTTGGGATAATGATGAAAATGTTAATGATGAAAATAATATACCAATTTTTTATCTTATATTATGTTATGAAGCAAAATGAGTGATTTATTAGGTGTTTAAAAAGATGTATAAAAATGAGGCCAAAACGTCTGGGGCGACAGTTTCATGAGGCCGAAACGTCGGGATCGAAACGTCCGGTGTTTGGTCGACTTACGTCTGACGGTGTACCAGGTCTCCCCACCCCCACCTCTCTCTCCCTCTATCTCTCTCTTTATCTCTCTCTCTCTCTCTCTCTCTCTCTCTCTCTCTCTCTCTCTCTCTCTCTCTCTCTCTCTCTCACACACACACACACACACACACACACACACACACACACACACACACACACACACACACACACACACACACACACACACACACACACACACACACACACACACACACACACGACATGGTGGCGCAGTTGGTAGAGTCCCAGACTGTCAGTATGGCGGTACCGGCGGTACCTGGTTCGAATCATGCCCAGGGCTGAAATTATTTCAGTATCGCTGCACTTCGAGCCGTTACTCCAACTCTCGTGGGCGGGGAGTTGGGTGTGTGTGTGCGTGTAAGGTCATAGCATTACCCATAAATCGGTCATACGAGCTCTGAGCTCTCTTCCGGGAGGGAAATATTTGTCGATCACGAGTGCAACACGTGATCCAAAGACCAAGGTGAATCACAGACACACACACACACACACACACACACACACACACACACACACACACACACACACACACACACACACACACACACAAGAGCACGCACACACACACAAGAGCACGCACACACACACACACACACACACACACACACACACACACACACACACACACACACACACACACACACACACACACACACACACACACACACACACACACACACACACACACACACACACACACACACACACACACATCTCGTGGCGCATTGGTTATAGTTCACGGCTGCCACTATGGCGGTCCGGGTTTGAATCCCGCCCAGGGCTGAAATAATTTCAGTACCACTGCGCTGCGAGTTGTTACTCCATCTCTCGTGGACGAGGGAGTTGGGGTGTGTGTGCGTGTAAGGTCACATCATTACCCATATATCGGTCATATATGAGCTCTGAGCTGTCTTCCGGGAGAGAAATAGCTGTCGATCACGAGTCCAACGCGTGATCCAAGACCATGGTGAATCACACACATACATGCAGTCCTCATCCAAAGTTGTTGTTTTTTTCACACGCTCCATCCAAAGTTTTTTTTTTCACACGCTCATTTGTCTTCGCCTGGATGATGGACTCCCTCGTGTGCCCTCCGACATTATCTTGCTTTGTCGTTTTGTCCCCCATCAGACCCTGTGCCGTCGCTCGTATTCCTCTGCCGTGATTGTCAGCTTCAGTCGTCACCAGACTTTCCAACGGGGTTGACTGTACCGCAGGCCCAATCCCTCACAACACCCCGTCTCTTCGATATGGTGATGCGTTTTACAGAGTTTTTCAAACCGAACAACTCATCCCCTCCACCACTTCCGTTTTCATTTGCAGTTAATTTCTGTTTATTTGTCTCCAATTCATTTTTTTCAGCTTGTCCATAATGTTGTCATTCTTCACCACCTTTCCAATTGTCACGACTTACCTATGGGTCAGGCTAGTCGTGACACGGGAAAAAATAATATAAATGGTCCTGCGTAGTTCGGACGAATGACAGTTCAGGCAAGATAATTAAACTTTTTGTTGAAATTAAATATTATTACACTAACAAATATAACACATACAACACATATGTGTGTAAAATAATAACAATATATTAATACATATGACATGAAATTAATGTTATGTTATTTACAAAGTAACTGTTGAGTGTGCTTTTGTTTGCAACAAAACCAGGTCGCACCAACAGCCTTGGGGGACAAATGGGTAGTTTGAGGTGAATATTATGGACGATAACTTCTAGTAGGGGAAGCTTTTGGTAGTTCTTCTGGTAGGTGAAGATCCTGGTAGTTCTTCTGGTAGGTGAAGATCCTGGTAGTTGGGAACAAGTAAGATAGTGGATGATATTTCATAAATCGAGAAAATAACAGTGTCGAGTCGCACGTAGTCCAACACCAATCTGGAGAATGTCTGATACTATTCGGAAAATATACGAAGGATTTGCACTTCGCTTGGAGACGAGCAGTAGTTGTGGTCCAAAGGACTTGTTTAGCGGAGTTGTCGTAATCGACGAAGGTAGAATTATTTCTATGTAGATTCAGATGGGCCCTGGATATCTGCTTCTTTTCTTGTCTGCTTGGTTCTTTTCTCATTCTGGAGCTGTCTCTGCT
>NC_134799.1:49499769-49522269 GCF_046742065.1 Oratosquilla oratoria
CTTTATTGAAATTCGGTGACCATACGGAAACACCATATTCCAAATGTGGACGAACTAACGATTAATGAGAGATGGATTTTTGAAGTCAAAAGATCGCGCAATCAGTCCTAAAATCTTATTTGCTTTCTCAGAGACAGAAATACACTGCTTAAACGATTTGAGATTGTTACTTATAATTACGCCGAGATCCTTTTCACTATCCACTTTTGTTAACGAATTTCCAAATAACTTGTGTCGTACTTATTGTAATTTTTACCATTAGCTACTTTTCAGACCATTGCTGCAGTTTATCTAAATCTTCTTGAATACCTAATTGGTTTAAGTTATCATTTGCCATTCCACACAGTTTTGTATCATCATCAAATTTGGAGGCAATAGATTTCAGTCTGTGGTCTATATCATTTATATATACTATGGATAAAAGTGGCCCAAGAACGGAACCCTGAGGAACTTCACTCGTAATATTTTTCCATCCAGTAGTTTTGCCATTTAGAACAACTCTCTTTTTTCGATCGTTCAACCAATTACTAGTCCAACTTAATAGGCTGCCGCTTATTCAATGTGAAGCTAATTTAGTAAGTGGTCTTTCGTGGGGGATGGTTTCAAAAGCTTTTGCAAAGTCTAGATATATTAAATCTATATTGTTTCTTTTGCCATACTTCAGGATGACTATGTTGTAGAATTCGAGTAAGTTAGTCACGTAAGAACGTTTCCGTCGGAATCCATGCTGGCTATCACTTATCAAACAGTTACTTTCTAAATGGTGTTCGATAGCATATCTGATGATAGTTTTCATAATGTTTCCTACGATTGAAGTAAAATTTATAGGCCTGTAGTTATTTTGTTTCTTTTTGTAGCCTTTTTTTAATATGAGAATAACATTCTCTCTTGGGACATCTCCGGACGTGATAGATTTCTTAAAAATAATTTCTAATGGAACAACAATCTCATTTTTTATTTTCTTTAAGATTCTTCCATGCCAACCGTCAGGCCCTGGTGTCTTATTAACTTAAGTTTTTCCATATACCCTTTAATTTTTTCTTTTGTTATATTTATCGTAGTGAATAAGTTCTCCCTAGACTTTTCACAGGTTTTAGTTTGGAGTTCACTTTGAGGTGTTTTGTTTACGAATACGGAGTTACAATAGTTGTTTAAGATATCACACATTCCTTCATTTTAGTATTTAAGATAACCATCAGCAGATGATAATGGGCCAATGTGATTCCTAATAACCTTTTTATTTCTAAGGTAATTATAACATTCTTTGAGATTCTCTTTGGATTTATCAGCGATATTCATTTCGTATTTTCGTTTTCGTTTTTTATTGTCTTTTTTTTAATTTCTCTGTATTATTACATAACTTTGATAGTCATTTGTCGCACCCAATCACTTGTATTCCTTATAAACCTGTCTTTTTTTTAGCAATACTTTTTAAATTTCTTTGTCAAGCCATTTTTGGCCAGCCTGATTTGGGGGGGAGTCTCGGTTGTCCTTAAACGGAATGTAAGTATGAATCATCTTAGTAAACATATTTTGAAATATTTCCCACGTCTGAAATCGGGTGTTTTAAATACACAAGTATCTGTTCTATTTTTTTCTAGTAGTTTGAATCTAAGTTGTGATCACTACTTGAAGTAGTTTCACCAACTTCTACATCGGTTATCATGTTTTCGCGGCTAGTGGTTAATAGATCGAGTAAATTTCTATGTCTTGTGGGCTCTTTTATATGCTCTTTTATATGAACTATGTAATTGTCACCGAGAAAATCTATCTACCTATATGGTCATGTTCAAGGGTCATCCAATCGATGTCAGTAAAATTGAAATCACCCATCATCAATAAGTCCTGGTTGCAGAAACTAGATAGTTCTTGAAACAACAATTCGTCGTCTACTAATGATAATGTTTTTGGCCTATATATTACAACTACATTAATTTTTGTCCATTTGTTTGAGTTAATTCTACCCACAAACTATCATATGCAACCTGTTTCACTTTCTCTAAAACACAGGCATGGATATTACTTTTAACATACAATAGAACACCCCATCTTTCTTGTGGTTTCTATCCCGATGAAAGTGTGTAAATCGCGCAATATTAAATTCAGCTTCAGACTCTCCACCATTTAAGTATGTCTCGGTTATTCTTATCATATCGAGATTTTTTATTTTGATATACGCCTGGATTTCTTGGAATTTGTTCCTAATACTACGGGCATTAAAGTGCATGGTTTTAAAAAACTCATGATTATTTTTTTAAACGTTTTTAGTTTCAACATCATGCCTTGCATTATAATTTTGTTCATTATTGACACCTTGCTCTATATTGATATTTGGCCCTTCATCGACATTCAGTGCCTCATGGACATCTTCCCCATCACGAACTTCTGGTTCCTCACTGTCATCCAATCTCTAAGGTACACCCTTCTGCCAACTCGTCCCACACCGGCCACCACTCGTTTATTGACATTCTGTCCGGTATCACTTCCTAAAATGATATTCTGTCCTCCACTGACATTATATCCTACCGTGATATTTTGTCTTCGACTATCATTACATCCCATAATGATATTTTCTCCTTCATTGACATTACATTCTAATGTAATATTTTGTCCTCTAACGACATTATATCCTAAAATGATATTTTGTCCTACACTGACATATTGCTCTACATTATTGCTTTGCCCTACTCTGTTATCCCCAATATAATCTATTTCCCCTTCCCTTTGAGTTCTACCCTAAAAAAAGAACTAGTTCATTACAAACTCCTACATTGAGGTTTTTAAAAACATCCTTGCTTCTGCGAGTAAGGTGGATCCCACTATAGCATAAAGGTCATGACGTCTGAAAAAGAGATAGCCTCGCACCATGGAGTCCCCCCACCACCAAGAACTCCTTATTTTCAGCCACTTTATTTTCCTGCAGAGCAAAACTATTGGCCAGAGCTAGCGTTTACTCCACAGGGCACCTGCTTACCTAACGCGGGCTCGACAAAAGGGACCCCACGGAGCGCCATTCGCTCACGGCAGTGGCAGAAGTGGAAGAGGTGGAATACTCTTTGGGTTGTGGGGAGGGTTCACTCTTCTCACAGAGGCACTCTTGAAAAGACAAATTTCCTCCTCACACATCCTGAGACTGTCCTCCAGGTTCACACAACCTTCACAAGCCATTTCGCTCCTCCTTCGGCCATACAAATGGTAAAGGGAAAATATAAATCAACAATAGAAACAAAAGCGGTCACTAAATAAACTAAATACACGAAGCTTACTCTGCTTACCTTGTACTATTACTATCTTTGGAGTACAGTAACAGACTACTGTTTTAATTCCAAATTACTAGAACACTACACTTTATCTGCAACTGTATAACGCTATACGTATACAATTTCAAAAACACAATACACTCACTTGTCACTATTCGAAGATATAAACTTCACAGGGAGTAATAAACTTAACAAGAGGTATTCACTAGCTCGTGTCTCGGCAGCAAACGAGTTCACTAGCCAAGGCTTCGAGCAGACTGAGTTCACTAGTGTCCTCCTCCTCACAAGGGAGGTAGCCAGCCAAGGCATGCCCTCACCTATCACCCACCCATCCTACTCTCATCTTTCTTTACGTCTGTCTGTTTTGTGGTATCTTTATTTAGTTCCTGTAGCTATTCGTTGTTTCATTGGTAGTTTCATACCATTCATTTGCTTCTTTTTTATTAGGGAGTGACTCACGAATTTGAAATTTGTGCTGTAGATTTTTCTGCAGCCTCTGGGAATATGTTTATTTGATGTTACTACGATACTTGTGAGTTTTTGTTTCATTTTATATTGTAGTGGAAAGTCTAGTCTGCCAGAATAATTAGAAGACCAAGATAGATATTTTGAGCAGAACGTATGATTATACCTTTAAGCTTGGGCGAGACAATGGAGGCTGGTGGAAAATATCTAAGTAGTTGATGTGTAGGATGTTGTCAAAACTGGGTGGAAAAGTGAAGAGCTAATTAAGAAGTTAAGAAAGGACTTGAATAAAAGTGGTTTAGCAAAACACAGAGACAATGAGATCAATCAAAGCAGGAGTGAAAAATTGCGACAGGCTGGAATGGGGAGTGAGTAGAATCTGGACAAAAACGACGTACAGGCGACGAAGAGAAAAAAATTAATAACAACAGGACAAGGAAGGCGGAAATAAGGATGCAGAAGATAGATAAACCAAAGACGAGAATGGACTACCTAGAAAAGGCCACCCACTCACGCATGATCGGTGCTTGTGGGAGGGGAAGAGAAGTCTGTAGGAATGCGAAAAGATAGTTTTGTATTAAAGGGGGCTATTATTACTGAGCAATTTTTTATGAATATTTATTAGAATTTGTGTCGTGGCTCAGAAGGCATGGGCAGGAGACTTAGCCGTCGAGGCTTGCTTCACTATTTGTGAGGGAATTCTTATGGGAATATTTAGCATTCAAGATCTCAACCAAAAGAGTTAGGAAAAGTATTGGAGCAAGTCGTAGGGACAGTCAGAAAGATAAGAATATTTTTAGTGGTAGGAAAATTGAAATGAGAAGATACAATAGGAAAGTTAGAAATTAGATTAATTTCAATAGGAGAGACGAAAACATTTCTGGTGATAAACTGAAATGAGAAGATGCAATGGGAGAGAAAGTAAGAAATTACATGAATTCCAGGAGAGAAAGCATATGCAGATGTTTGTGCGTGTAGTCGTGTTTCTTGTTTGCGATGTGCTTGTGTGTTACGCAGGGAGGGTTCCTACCTCAATGCGGGTGTACATGTAATGGTATATTACAATGTAATGGTATATCATAATATAATGTATGAGCCATAGCCTGTACCCTGCCGACGAAATAGGCCTTCTGAAGTAGACGAGAATAAATCTGCGCAAGGAAAGAACCAGGTAAACTGACCCCTTTGCCACGTATCCTAAATGAATCTGATGGAGCAGGGGACAGGCTGCTTCAACACGGTGACGCGCACTTATTGGATTTCGTTCTGCAGAATAGCCTCTCCTGAACAAGAACAAAGCCCATAATGCACGTCACAGTGTTGAAGGGGTTAAGAGATATTATTTAATACCTTTAGAGGGAAAAGCCAGGAGGGACTTAGCCACGGTCGAGAGCCTCACCTTTGCCCCACATACTCTGACTTCTCTCTGGACAAGAAGACGTCACCGGTAGCTGTGGATTGGAGCATCGCGGGTCTGCCTCTTGGAATCGTACACGCCATCGAATATATTTCCAATGCTGGTTGCCACTGAAAGTCTAAACACATATAGGAAGAACAACGGCGTCGGAAGGATGGAGAGGCCTACGGAGCCAACCCCCGACCTCCCTCCTCTTTGACACGAAGACTTCCCTTACACATTCTATACTGGCTAATACCAGACTGATGCAGGGTAGGAGCCTGTTCTGAAAAGGGAGGTCGTCAAGTTACTCGGAGCGCAGCAGAGGAAGGAAAGAAAAGGCGAACTGGAATAATCCGGTTAATGACGGCGTCGAGTTTGAAATTAGGGGCACGAGGTGAAATAATATGTACGGGTATATGAATGTTTATGTATATCTGTATCCATGCATGTATGTGTTTATGTATATATATATATATATATATATATGTATGTGTTTATTTATATGTTTATATGTAAGTAGAGTAAGTTTATTGCCATTATCTACAGACATGACAATAACAGAGCATGGCACGGTCTGTCGAGTCATAAATCCTAAAACAGACAGATTTAGATAACTGAATAGCAAATTGTGGTAAGATGAAGATGCAAATGAAAACATTTCCAAGTAACGAGTACAGATTCTCAGTCAAGACATACGGGTAGACTTAACAAATCAGAAAATATTAGAATACAACAAGTACAGTACCATCACAAGTTACAATGAAAACAATATCCTATGAAATTCCTGAGCTGGGCCAATTGTTGTAAAGATCAATAGCAAAGTGAAGTGTTTTGAAAATAGTTTTAAGATGTTCCTAGATTTGTTTATTCTATCTGTTGAATTAAATTTCTTTTTATGAAAAGAACTTATTTTATGAAATGTTTAATTTATTCAGAGATGTTGGTCAAGTACTTGCCCATGACGAAACGTAATATGTAAAATGTGGATAGAAAAGGTATAGTATAAACTCATCTTAGTTCTTTCAGTTAAATTATGACGAACTCTATAAAAGATACCAGTTATTTTCTATAGATTTAAGCAAATTTTATTAATATGTACTTTCCAATTTAAATTTTCAACTTAGAACACTTAGAAATTTAGTAGAGTGGACTTGAGTTAATTGTACACCATTTAGCAATACATTAGGGAAAACATACTTTATAGACCTACTTTGAAATAATATATATTCTGTTTTGTTAACATTAAGTTTCGAGTTATTTGATTTAATCCAAAGATCGATATTACTTAACTCAGTAGTAGCAGTTTCAGACATTTACATCTGTTAGTAATAAAGTAGTATCATCAACATAAATAGTCAAGTCAGTTTTTAAAATAGCATTAATTATATCCTTTATATATATATATATATATATATATATATATATATTTATATATATATATATATATATATATATATATATATATAAAGAAAAGTCTGAGTCCTAAAATAGATCCGTGTGGTACACCTTTGCTTATTTGTTTAACTGACGAATATTCTTTATTATAATAGAGACTTTCTGTTACTCAAATAAATGTGAATGTGCATGTGTATGTATGTGTATGTATATGTATATGTATGTTGATATGTATGTGGATATGTATATGTATATGTATATGTATATGTATATGTATATGAATATGTATATGTATATGTATATGTATATGTATATGTATATGTATATGTCTATGTATATGTATATGTATATGTATATGTATATGTATATGTATATGTATATGTATATGTATATGTATATGTATATGTATATGTGTGAATAATTCGCTAGTGGACAGCGACATCAATCATACGACGGTCATGGATTGTATGATATGTATATATATATATATATATATATATGTATATATATATATATATATATATATATATATATATATATATATATATGCACAAGTATCACAAACCACACGTGACTACACCGTTATGCCGATTACCACAGGGAAAAGAAAAGTTCTTGGAATACATTTATTGTTAAGAGTATATATGATAATTACTGTAAGGAATAAGGTCACCCACCCCTACCCTTCAAGACTTGACCTGACCTGATATGATTAGCTTAAGTGGTGACCCTTTCCAGTTGTCAAACCTCTCTCATGTGTACATATATCTCATCTTACTCTGTACTTATTCATTCTATTGTAATCCTTGAAGATGTGAACAAATATCACGAAAGCGCTCGGATTCCAAGAACTTTTCTTTTCCCTGTGGCAATCAGTATATATATATATATATATATATATATATATATATATATATATATATGTTTATGTATATGTATATGTATATGTATATGTATATGTATATGTATATATATATGTTTATGTATATGTATATGTGTATATACATGTATATGTATTTGTATATATGTATGTATGTATGTCTGTGTGAGTATACACGTATGTATATATACATATATATATATATATAAATATATATATATATATATATATATCTGTATTCTGTATGTATGTAAATATGTCCGTATATATGCATACACTACTTCATAATGATTTCAAAGAGCGCCCTTATATCTAATAAAGATTAAAAAGATCTGGAAACTGCATTTGAGAACTTGGTTGAACTAAGTAAGATCATTACTCATCATTTTGGTGAGACGGGGAGCGAAGTAGTGGTGTAGACGATGAGAAGCGAATTCAGAGGTAACGAGGAAAGGTGAGGGGGGTTGAGTGAGGTTGGGTGATGAGGCACAAGGGAAGAGAAGGTAAACGAGGAGGAAGAAGCAGAGGAAGAGGAGGAATTGGTCCAACGCGTATCAGAGAGCGAGAAACCGTCCCAGGAGACATCTCCGGAAAGCAGGGGGGTTAGAGGGATTAGGGGGAGGGGGGAGACGGTCTGGGCGAGTTCGGGAACCTAAGGAGTTCGGGAAGGACTCGAGGACGGCGGCAACGTCCATCGGGAGGAGACGATCTCGTTTTTGAGCCGAAAAGGGTAAATTCGAAAGAAACTGGATCGAGGACCTCGTTTGTCCCGAGCTCGTCTCTTAACTAAGTGGAGTTTTCCGCACTTGGCCAAGTTGAAAAGGGGTGAGGAGGCGGAGAGCGAGATTGAAGTAAGGGAGTGAGTGAATGAGGAAGAGAAAGAGAGTTTTTTTAATGAATGAGTGGGAAAGAGAGTGGGAGAGTGAGTGAGGCGAGTGAGGTGAGGCGAGAGGGAGAGAAGCTTTCTTAGAGCGGATGCACAATCCAAGAATCCAAAGAGCTCTGTGGAAGGCTTACATATGGTCCTTCTGCTTGAGCAATGTCCGGGGAAACAGAATGATAGCACTGGGGAGCATTTACGAATAGATTCTGCAGGCGACCTGCAATAGGACGAATGCCTTGTTGCACGACTCATGAAGATTCGAATGACAGGGAGGCCGTCCATCACAACACTGACAATGGCCGCACTTGGAGTAGGGAATATAATACTATTATTGCATCACGATGAACCCCCTGCCGTGGGTATTTGTCCTTTTGTTCTTGCTGCCGTCAGGTCATTTTACAGCTGTGGTGCTCCTTAAAAAAAAAAAAAAAAAAAAGTCGTTAGAATGTGCGATGAGACAGCACACACACACACACACACACACACACACACACACACACACACACACACACACACACACACACACACACACACACACACACACACACACACACACACACACACACACACACACACACACACACACACACACACACACACAGACACACACACACACACACACACACACACACACACACACACACACACACACACACACACACACACACACACACACACACACACACACACACACACACACACACACACACACACACACACACACACACACACACACACACACACACACACACACACACAGTGAGAGAGAGAGAGAGAGAGAGAGAGAGAGAGAGAGAGAGAGAGAGAGAGAGAGAGAGAGAAGATAGGTAACAACAATAGTTCAAATGAAGAAAGGGAAAATCGTCAGAACAATATGCGTCAAGAAAGAGAACTTTCCTGGCAAGACGGTGGCGGGGGCGGGGAGTGGTGGGAGGGCGGTTGATGATAAAGTTTAAAACAAGCGCAGAATTACAGAGAACGGAAACAATTTGTGTCGAAGTCAAACGCTGTCGCAGCGAGATGTGGATCCAAATGAATGCGCAGATAACAGACAGGGTTGAAGAAAACGAAGAGAGGCAAGTATAAGAATGTGGGGTTCTGGGGTTAGGGGTTTGGAGTGAGAGAGTGCAGAGACGCAAGTAGTTAGACGAAATTTCGAACGCTAATTGTATAATACAGTTAAGGCTCGTTATGAGAGTCTGGTAGTTATAGAGAGTTTTAAACAGATATGGGCAACTTTACTGTGCTGCAAGTTCAAACTATTTCTCGGGAAAAAGTGTACGGATAAGACAAGTGTGTTAGAAAGGAGACGATGTGAAAAGTATTTACATTTTTCTAAAGCGAGGGGATATTTCCAACAGCTGCGTAAAATCGCATGGCATCGACCAACTCTGTAAGACGAATGGATCATAATAAGAAGGGTCAATAAAAAAGTTAGGGGGGGAAATGGGACTGGAAGATAAAATTGAAGAGGTAGAAGGGTGGGAGGGGGAAAGGACGAAGGGGAGCGAGGGAGAGAGGGACGGAGGGAGAGGGCCTAGGAGAGGGACGAAGGGAAGAGAGGTGGGGGGGGGAGGGACGAAAAGGTGAGAAGAAGAGGGCCTAGAAGAGGGGGTGGGGCGGTCTACAGAGTGTTACGGGTGATAAGGCAGAGATCGATGTAAACGTTTACCGGAGCTTTTATGAAGACTTGGAGCAAGTTTCACCAGGGCGGAAAACATCCGAGGAATTTCGAGGGAATTGTAAGATATGTTCCCCTTATCTACGTGACCTCTATGCACGTGAACGTGGCCAAGGCTGATGATGCTTTTAGTGGGAATTACACTAGCGAGACCAGGGTGCTGAACAATGTTCCCTCTAATTTTTTGCTGTGAATCTGCGCAGAAATTTGCTTGTGTGCAAACTTTGCCTTCTCTGAAAAGTATGTTTCCATGGAGGCAGTCATTTCGTTTGCAATGGAAAAGCTAGAGTTAGAAGAGAAAAAAAATCAGTTATTGGTTTGACGGTTGACAAGTTACCATAGTTTTAAAGAATTTATAAGTTGATGTTTGGGTGGAACTTCTTAATTGAATGGATTTTAGTATCATTTCAAAACCTTGTGTGCGCACATTTTTCTTTATGTGCGCTAGTTGTAAAACATGTGCGCGCGCACATGCGCACAGCTTAGAGGGAACGTTGGTGCTGAAGCCCGACCCTAACCCACTCTCAAATTTGCTCCTTTGTCACGACGGCGTCATCGTCAACAAGGGTCGTCCCCCGCGGAATTTTCTTGGTTCGATCCTCTGCCTAAGGTTGCTTTCCTCCTCAACTGCCTGCCATTTATTTTGGGCGATCTTGGTTATCCAGTGAGCTGAAAAAGCATTGTGGTATGGTGTGCGGTGTAGTATGGTGTGTGGCGTGGTATAGTGTGTGGTATGGTGTGTGGTGTGTGATATGGTGTATGGTATGGTATAGTGGTATGGTGTATGGTGTGTGGTATCATGTGTGGTGTGATATAGTGTGTGATATGGTGTTATGTGGTGTGGTGCGGTGCGTAACGTGATTAGCTCTGACGAGTTTGTTGATAAGAAAATCTTTTAATATTGTCGCCGTAGAAAAGTGTGTACGGTAATGACATTTTCTCGTAATGCAGTAAGATCTTCAAACAGTTCTAAGGCCTTCAGTTTTCCTAGCAGAACCTTTCCTTTTTTATCTATAGATTTTATTTATATATACTTTTGGGGGGTTATGCTAGAAACACTGTACGCGCTTGTCTTAGAAGAATGTGGGGTAACATCGATGCGGCCAGTGTTTAATCGGAGGTATATTTGACAGCTGTTTCTGCACAAGACTTCTCCAAGCAACCAAAAGCAGAAATACCTCAGGGTTGTTAACATTTCTGGATTTTGTTGAGGCAGAACCAACTGGGAAAGTTTACTTATTTATTTATAGCTTCCCATGCCTAAATGAAACTAAGAAAAATAGAAAAATAATATTTGATTTTTTCGAAAAACGGAGATGAAGACTGGAATGAGGTTGGAAAAAAAGAAAGAAAAAAAAATGAAAAAGAAGAGCGGAAAGAAAAGGAAAATTAATCATCATGAAGTATGAAGACTTCAAAGTCGTAGCAGCAGCAAAGATAAGGCGACGTAAAAGAGACCCACTAAGGAACGCAATAATGATGTCAGACTTTGTATTTCGTCGACGTCGGTAAGCAGCGCTTCTATCGCGCAGGAGAGGTGGGTACTCACAGGTGGTAAAGGAGAGAGTTTCTAAGGAGGACATTAGAAATTAAAAAGGACTACTCTTGGATGGAGACGATTCTCTAAACAAAGAATGCTCCATGCCTCTGGTTCGTAAGGGTTCCACTGAAGTATCTAGAATAGTGCTTTTGTAATACTTATGCGAAGGACTAATACAATATAAGGTAATGGTGTGAGAACTCGAAAAGAATAAGAACGAAAGTCCGAAGAATGGAAGAAAGGACCAAAAAGAGCCTGAAGAACGGATAGAAAATACGATAAACCTAAAACGGTATGAAAGGATTTAGGAGAAAGAAAAATTACGAAAGTGTGATAGTAGAACCAAAATAGGACGAACCAAAGGTTAGAAAGGCACGCGCTGACGAACTCGCAAATGCTTTCCCAAGAAATCTTCAAGAGATACTCCCTAAGTTGAAGAAAATCACCTGCAGTTAGCCATAAGAAATTGTAAAGTGCGCCGTCGGATTTAATGAAGACCCATTTGCTGTGACGATAACACCCCCTAAAATGAAGAGAATTGGCTGACCTGTGCCACAGTGAAATCTGTGGAGTGCATTTCTGTATCGGAGGGGTTGAAAAAAAAAAATTCATATATGAGGTTTTGTCACCTATGGAGAGGACTCCCCTGTGGTGTAACCGGTTGCTATTTATGGGGTAACATTAAGACAAGTTCTGTAGAATCTTTGACTCTATCGGGCGGGCATCCGAGGCCCCAAACTGTGGCCTCTTCCTCCTCCTCCTCCTCCTCTTCCTGCTCCTCCCCCTCCTCCTCCCCTCCTCCTCCCCTCCTCCTCCCCTCCTCCTCCCCTCCTCCTTCCCCTCCTCCTCCCCCTCCTCCTCTCCCTCCTCTTTTTGCTTCTCCTTCTCCTCCTCCTTTTTTTCTTTCGCCTCTTTTTCCTCCTCCTCTTTTTCCTCCTCCATCTCTTCCTCCACCTCTTCCCTCTCAGCCTTCTCCTCCTCCTCCTCCTTCTCCTCCTCCTCCCGTAGATTTGGAGTTGGATCTACATTGGTTGGTTTGGTGAGGCAAACGAGATGATGTTATGTTCGCTTTATTCTTTCAGTCTTCTCTCCCTACAACCATAGAGCAACCTCCGAGGGGAACTAGGGGGGTTGCCAGATTCTATTTACACGGTATAATTTGGATGTTGCCATTACACAGTAAAAAATAATTTATTTTCCTTACATTTACTGTACTGAGTCTGGGCTGTTAGTATCCATGCATGGGATATATTACATAATATTTACAAAAGACAGACCATAAAAGAAATATGTGATAAGTGTTGACGCGTGTTTATCTGGTAGGATAGCATGACAAAGGGGAAGTATCTATTGTTTTGCCAGGTGTTTGGGCGTAGTCCGAAACGTCTGGCTTGTCTCGCCATGGTCAGGTCCGATGACAAAGGAGGGTCCCTTGAGAGTCAGATCAGAGCACAATAAAGGGTCCCCTGAGAGTTATCTGGAGACGTTGGAGTTCCTTCTCACACCACATGCGTGCGTGCGTGTGCGTGTACGTTAGACATCTATAGGATTGACTTCCTTTTAATCATCTTGCAATATTCCTCCTGCAAGTGCCCAATACACAGTCTCGCAGAAAAGCATCGTTTCTGATGAATAGGGTGGTCTGAGCAGAGAGTACACAAAAACCTACCCTGCCGTCATCATCAGGAATTTAACTGAAAAAAATGATGTAATCTTCAAAGCTACAATACCGAGTAATGCGTCATCATTCACATTGCTGTAATCCTTTCTATTCCGAACACAAAATTTTAACTGCAACATTTTGTAGATATACGCGCATTTACATGCACACATGTATATTCATAAGCATATACCCATGCATGATTGCCCCCACCCCCAACGCCATGTTGGTGTAATGGTTAGCGTTGAGGGTTCAAGACGACAAAGAGCCGAGATCGAGCCCTGCTTAGGGCTATTAAGCTTCATTGCTACCACAAGTTGTTTTTGTCCCCTTTGGGCAATGGTGCCGTGTGTGTGTGTGTGTGTGTGTGTGTGTGTGTGTGTGTGTGTGTGTGTGTGTGTGCGCGTGTGTTTGTATGCGTGCGTGCGTGTGTGTGTGTGTGTGTGTGTGTGTGTGTGTGTGTGTGTGTGTGTGTGTGTGTGTGTGTGTGTGTGTGTGTGTGTGTGTGTGTGTGTGTGTGTGACGTGGTGTGTGTGTGTTTGTGTGTCTATATGTGTGTATGTGAGTGTATGTGTTTTCCTCAGGTATTTTGGTTATGTTCTAATCAAATATGACATTCAAAGATATTTCACGTGCTCTACTGCATCAACCTGATCTCGTAAGTTGCAGGCATTTGTAAAAATATTTCGGATGGGGTTTTCAAAAGCGCCTTAGGGAAGTGCTTTGATATGTAAAATACGAAATGTGAAAAGGGAAATTTCGTCACTGCAATCACGGCCTCTTTTTCCGCAGGAACATTTAATTTCGCTCAAGGCTTAGTGGGATCGGTAAAAGATTCTCTCTCGCCGAGGATGTCACACTTACAAGCCTATGTGACAAAAAGAGTTTCATCGATGAAACCTGCCAAGAGGTGATCATTTGGTTCAGAGCAGTTTGCTGAGGATAATCCATCGGCCATTTTTTATTGACAGCCCTCACCCACGGAAGAGAATATGGAGAGGCTAATAGCTTGTTAAGAAGTTAAACTTAATTTAATCACCTGTGTAGTTGGGGATCGAAGAGTTAAAACTCAATTACTTGAGACTTAGATCAGGAAGGGTGAGTAGGGGTAGGCATTGAGTTCCTGGAAGTAAATCACGTCTTCTCCTTCTTCTCGCATCTTCTTTCTGCTTTAGTTCTGAAACCTGGCATGTTAGAAGTGTTATCGGTCGAGGACCGACAATGCGTCATGTAAAAATTCCGAACTGAACACTTTTCCCAGGTCTTGGGTCATAGTTGCTCTCATTTCCCATCCTGGATGCCTCCAGTCAGTCATGGAAAGACCCTTCAAGAGGACCAGGCTTACAGATTTTGCTGAGAGAGCTTGGGGTAGGGGTCGGGTGAAGGTATGAAGGAGGGGAGGGAGGATCATCGTGGCTGATTCGGACCACTATCGCGGTTTCACGCCGCAAGAAGTTTCCCTCGAGATTCGAGAAGGTCGGTTTTTGTAGCTCAAAATTTCAGAGGACGCTGAGTTGTGGGCCACATCTTCAGACCTGCTGATACTCAGTGGGTCACCCATCGCTGTTTCCTGAAACTAACATATAAGAAAATGCATAACCTTCGATAAATAGGTGAGGATCCTACGCTAGGAGACGCGTAGCTGCTCTCGAACACGTCACCTTTGCCCTGATATGCACTTGGACTGTTGGGGCAGGTAAGTTATTGCTGAAAATTGGAGAAGAGTGCAGTATTTGAATCCACAACTAAGCGAATGCGAGACGATCGTACTTCCAATTACTTCACCAGCTTCACTGTTCTCTCTAAACTGATAGAACAATAACGTTAAATCATTTAAAATCTTACAGATCTCTCGGTCCAGATAACTTCCTGTTGCTACTACTACTACTACTACTAAAAAAAAAAACAAAAAAAAATGTTCATATGTACAGTAGTAGCGTAGATATTGTGGATCACAGAACCCACTTCTAACTGGTACGTTCCTGATGAAGAACAGGGAAATTCCTCATAGATATATGGGGTACCGCCATAATGACAGCGTGGACCATTGGGTGCCCCATGGATACAGAGGGCTCCACCGAATATACAGAAAAGGTGGCAGCAAGGAAATATCTCATTAGGAAGCGGTTGGTAAGAGGGTGAGATTACTGCCCAAATTCCTTCGTGGACCATTGGGTGCCCCATGGATACAGAGGGCTCCACCGAATATACAGAAAAGGTGGCACTAAGGAAATATCTCATTAGGAAGCGGTTGGCAAGAGGGTGAGATTACTGCCCAAATTCCTTCGTAGCAACCATGAATTACACAACCAAAAGAAAACCGGGTGTTGCTATTGGATCATCGTCTCCTAAAGGTCCAGCCGTATTTCCTTGTGTGCTTACAGGCAGTCTGCCACCGAATGTGAGCAAGCACTGTCCAAGCATATCTTAGTCTTGGACATTAAATAGCATGAAGAAAATGAAGATCTATACTTACAACATGAGAACCCTCTCAGACGATCACAGGCTGTAGAATTTAATGGAAGATCTAGACAACATCAAGTGGGACATCGCGGGACTAAACGAAGTCCGATGAGCGAAAGAAAAACTGATACAATTATAAGATAGTCACCATATGTTCTACAATAAATGTAAGGAAAAGGAAAGATCTAGTGGAGTAGGGATCTTGATAAACCGAGTGGTTGCTGGTAATGTAGTTAAGCTCAGTAGTTTATCAGATAGGGTAATTTGGATTGTGATAAAGCTGAGTAAAAGGTATACTTTAAAAATAATTCAAGTTTATGCACCAGCTTTACAGAGTTCAGACGACGAAATCAAGTCCTTCTATTATGATTAAAATCAGGTAATGGATAAAAAAAGTAAACACATGTTGGTATCAGGCAACTTTAATGCTAAAAGGGGAAGAAAATGGGAGATGATTCGCCCATCGGGAAGTTTGGAGTAGGTGAGAGAAATGACAGAGGCGAGATATTGGTCAATTTTGCAGAGAACTATAACATGCGAATAATGATCACTTTCTTCCACAAGCGTGTAGGTCGTAAATAGACATGAAGAAATCCAAATGGAACAACAAAAGAACGAAACAGACTTCATATTAGGAAATGAGAGCAAGAACGTTAGTAACATTATGGTCATAAACAAAGCAGGTAGTGACCATAGAGTGGTAGGCTGCAGACCCTAGAAAAATAAACTAGTTTTGAAAAAGAAAATAAACCTTGCGAAGATTAAGGATAACAAGAAGGAATTTCAGTTGGAAATTAAAAACAGATTCGATGCTCCAAGAAATAACGAGGACACCGTCGAAGGCAATGGATTTGAATTTAGTGAATATCATTTGGGAATCGGCAGAGAAAGTATTAGAAAGAACAAATACTCCAAAGCTACAAACGAACTGATAAAAAGAATAAGGACTATGCAGATTAAAAGCAGTAGAGACAAAATAGAGTAGAACTAAACTAATTTATCAACAAAAGGCAAAGATCAGAGAAAAGAAAGAGAAAAATAGATGAAATAGAGGAAACTATTCGGATATGTAAAAATATTAAAGGGGCCGAGGGGAGACTAACTTTAGGAAGACAATAAATTATATCTTGGAAAGATAGAAATTGTGAGATAATTAAAAGCAGAGATAGAATGGCAAAGAGAGAGAGAGAGAGAGAGAGAGAGAGAGAGAGAGAGAGAAAGAGGGATGTTTATTAAGGGTTTTACTCGTCAAAGACCAAAGTTAAGTCAGTAGATTCATCTGTACACGTTAGTAGTGTACCATGCGTTACAAAGGAAGAAGTAGACTTTGCTCTAAAAAACAAGAAACGAGGAAAAACACCCGGGGAAAATGATATATCGATAGATCTTTTGAAAGAAGTAGGAAGAAAAGTTAATTGTAAATTAGCTCAGTTGTACACCCAATATTTACGTCAATAAAGCGCTCCTAAATCATGGTGCAATACTATACTGATTTTCCTTCATATAAAGGAGACCAGAAAGGCATTAGTATCTTCTGACCGATTAGCTTGTTATTAAATGAGTATAAAGTATTCTCCAAGATCCTTACAAAGGTAATAATTCAAGGTTTAGATGGAAACAACCAAAAAAACAGGCAAGCTTTAGCTGGTCGAGAAGACGACATAATACAATATACCTCTCTGATTAGCTTTTGTAGAATACAAGAAAGGTTTTGACTCTATAGAATAAATAACTATGATAAACTCGTTATGCAAAGAGGGTGTAAACGAGCACATCATGAGGTTTTTAGAAAATATCTATGCCAAAGATACCGCTGTAATTCGATTACATAAAGATACAGAAAATTTAAAGATCGAGAAAGGAGTACGGTAAGTGATACAAATTCACCCAAACTATTTACAGTTTGCTTGGAAGAGATTTTCAAAGGTTAAGTTGGGAAGAAAAATATTTGAAGATTAATGGCGAATGTTTCAAACACCTAAGGTTTACGGATGGCATTAATCTTATTGCAGAAAGAGCAGAAAACTTGCAAGATATACTGAGTTATCTGAACAAGGAGTCTCAAAGTAAGTTTAAAGATTAATAAGAGTAAAATCAAAGTGATGTTAAACATGAAAATTCAAAACAAAAATATTATAATCGATGAGGAGAGTCTTGAAGAAGTTAAAATTTATAATTATTTAGGCCACATGGTGAAAGTGGCTAAAGATCATGATAACGAATTAAAAAGGTGTATTACAATTGGCTGGAAAAGGTTTGATAAGTATAACAAGATCATGAGAGGCTTTTATGTCTGAAACAAATTCTACAATCAGTGTATACTGCCAGCAATAATCTACGGATGTGAGATTTGGACATTGTCGAAGGCAATGGAGACAAAGCTAAGGAGTTCACAGGGGAGAGAGGGGAGATTAATGGTAGAAATAACGCTGAGAGACCAAAAGAGAGTAAGTAGGATGAGAGAGGAGCCTAAAGTGAAAGATATTGTAGAGACAGTAAAAGACAGGAAGTGGAATTTGGCAGGTAAGTTAGTGCGAACGAATAGACGCCGCGAGATGGGAAGCGTGTAAGAGGGAGACCAGATCGAAGGTGGAGAGACGAGATAGAAAATTTTACAAGAGTGACGTGGCAGATATTGGTGCAGTTGTACGATTCATGTAATGCTTTGTGTAAGAGGCTGATGGAAAAGAGGGTAGAAAGAGGGGTAGAAGACGGTTGTTACATTTCATGGTTAGGTTTATGAAACAATATAGCGAGCGAGTTGCCTAAGTCCGTCTTTACACCTGGTTTATAAATATTCGCCGGAGGCTCGAGTGTATTGCTGATATGACATTCCTTTGTAACCTAAGTGAGAATTATGCAGAGGCTCGAGATTATTCTAAGTAAACAATATTACCGTATAGACTTGTAACAACGAATCTGATTGGTGAAAGGGTAAAGAAGAAAATTAAATTGATTTATGATGGGAAGATCACAACCTCTGGGGAGAATCTTAAATATAAAGTTAAAGATCATTGACTAAAAAATTACTACGTCACTGCAAAGCTCACGTATGATCTTGCATACGTGCTCTCGGGAGATTCCTTTGAAGCATGCTGTATAAGATTTAACGGAAGAAAGATAAGAAGAAAAATAGAATATAATTTTCCTGGACAGAGGATTATAATTAAAAGAAGTAAGTTGCTATATTCATAAGTGAGGATTAAAGGGCGACTACAGTGTCGACAGGATTAACACTGGGAAGAGAGGTAACAGTGGGCAACACAGTGATGAAAGGGGGCGACGAGAGTCGGCAGGGGCTACCAGCTAGTAAACCAGTGGGGGCGATACTATGAAAGAGAACTTTGTTCAGCCGAGGACTTAGGATGGCTTATTGATTGATTGATAGAATTACTGTGGTCTGTAAATCTACTAGCACATTACCATATTGTTTTTGGCGGATGTGATTATTGCGTATTTTTCATATTTTATTTATTGTGTGTGTGTGTGTGTGTGTGTGTGTGTGTGTGTGTGTGTGTGTGTGTGTGTGTGTGTGTGTGTGTGTGTGTGTGTGTGTGTGTGTGTGTGTGTGTGTGTGTGTGTGTGTGTGTGTGTGTGTGTGTGTGTGTGATGTGTGTGTGTGTGTGTGTGTGTGTGTGTGTGTGTGTGTGTGTGTGTGTGTGTGCATGTGTGTGTGTGTGTGTGTGTGTGTGTGTGTGTGTGTGTGTGTGTGTGTGTGTGTGTGTGTGTGTGTGTGTGTGTGTGTGTGTGTGTGTGTGTGTGTGTGTGTGTGTGTGTGTGTGCGTGTGTGTGTGTGTGTGTGTGCGTGCGTGTGTGTGTGTGTGTGTGTGTGTGTGTGTGTGTGTGTGTGTGTGTGTGTGTGTGTGTGTGTGTGTGTGTGTGTGTGTGTGTGTGTGTGTGTGTGTGTGTGTGTGTGTGTGTGTGTGTGTGTGTGTGTGTGTGTGTGTGTGTGTGTGTGTGTGTGTGTGTGTGTGTTATGAGGGTATTGTTGATCAAGAGGCATGGTATGTATTTGTGTTTTGCCGTCCAATTGGCGAGAAGTGTGGCTGTAGATTTGGTTGGTGTTATTCTGGGTCAATTTATAGTGAACCAGACGTTGAGTATGTCTACCAGAGTAATTGGTACGACGAAAAACCCAACTCCAAAACAAATTCATCGTCATAGCTTTGTGTTTTCTTTGAAACGCCTTTTCATGGCGACATTCTTAAGAGATCCTTGTTCTTGCTCCCGTTAAGAGAATGTCATTCAACTGGTTGAGAGATCAGAGTAAACGATACGTTTAAGCTATGGAAAAAGGACAATGTTTGTATGACCACAAAGCTATTCTGATTACTGATGGAATGCGGCAAATAAACCTCAACAGTAACTACAGCAAATCACGGTCTCAGAGCAAAACAGGATTTCGTTTGAGCGAGACACGCATACTCAAACACACGCAGGTACATGAACGCACATTGAAAACACAATACCATACGCGACATCTGAAGGCATGGAAAAATCATCACAATCCCCAACCCTAACAAAAACCCAACAGTTTCAGCCTCCCACCGCTCGACCACACTTCGCTGCACCCCCTCCAAAGTCACAGACCACCTCATATTATAACTCGTCACACCACATATTCCTCTTGCCAAATCACAACATAGTTTTAGACCACTACACTCCACAAACACTCTTTTGATGGATCTTACACAAAAAGTTTTCGACAGCATCAATTCAGACTCTCCCACACAGAACACTTTTTATAACACTAGACATTTGTAAAGCTTTTGATGCTACTCCCCGACACTATCTCGCAAACAAAATTTACAACACAAAGATGCGCATTACTACCAAAAGATTGTTGCTTAATTATTTGCTAGGTAGAAATGCCTGTGTTACGTAATGGTAATCATCGCACACCAGAAACTGTAGGAACGGTGTACCTCAGGGCTCCGTCCTATCCTCCATACGATATACCCATACCCATACCCAACACCCCAGAAAAAACAAATATCTTTTTACGCAGACGACATAATAATCACATACACACACAGAGCCGCAAAAAAACAATACAACCATACCTCGATTCCTCTGGGAACTGGCAAACTTTCATTCGGTCGAAGGATAATCTGATGCATCAAGCTGTAGGGAGATCAAAGCAGTGGGCGAAGCAGAAAAGGGCCTTCTTCTCTTGAGAGGAAGATGTCTTAAAGTTTAGCAATAAAAGAGAAGGAGGAGGAAGAGGAAAGGAAAAAAAAAATATATGTCCCATGACCATAACCATAGAAAGATTTTCGTGTGGACAGCACGTGGACCCCTAGGGGAGAACCACTGGGGTAGCCTGTCTTGACGAACCCCCTCCGTATCGGGCGGGATTTTCCCTCTATTCCGGCTGTTGCCTTATTATTTCAACTCGCTTTTCTTCTGCCATTAGCACTTTATAAATTGCGGGAATAACATGGGTTGGACAAAGTGAAATGTTTGTGTGTGTGTGTGTCCATATACACAACATATGATTTTTTCATTTGCAGACCTGGAAGAGTATGTTCAACCCCTGCAACATTGTTACGTTCTTATTCTTTTTTATAATGTTTTATCGGCCGATGGCATTTTTTTTCCAATCAGCTGAGGGATAGACTTGGAGTAGATGGGTGTCTTAATGATCCATCGAAACCTCGTTTTGTCCCGATTCCCCCTATGAGCTGAATAAAATCGTCTGGAGTTAGCCGGATTAGAAGATACACTGGGTGCGTACCGGAGGAGCAGGGAATTCGCTGTGACCCTCCAAGAAAGAAAGAAAGACAGACAGACAGACAGACAGACAGACAGACAGACAGACAGACAGACAGACAGACAGACAGACAGACAGACAGACAGACAGACAGACAGACAGACAGACAGACAGACAGACAGACAGACAGACAGACAGACAGACAGACAGACAGACAGACAGACAGACAGACAGACAGACAGACAGACAGACAGACAGACAGACAGACAGACAGACAGACAGACAGACAGACAGACAGACAGACAGACAGACAGACAGACAGACAGACAGACAGACAGACAGACAGACAGACAGACAGACAGACAGACAGACAGACAGACAGACAGACAGACAGACAGACAGACAGACAGACAGACAGACAGACAGACAGACAGACAGACAGACAGACAGACAGACAGACAGACAGACAGACAGACAGACAGACAGACAGACAGACAGGGAGGGCAGGGCAGGGCAGGGCAGGGCAGGACAGGGCAGGACAGGACAGGACAGGGCAGGCAGGCAGGCAGGCAGGCAGGCAGACTGACTGATTGACTTCGAGTCCGAAAATCACTTGACCCACTCACCGACCAACCATTTCAGCCCCCCTCCCTCCCTCCCCCTCCCCCTCCTCCCTTCCTTAATTGCTGGTATCATTTTCAGTTTCTGGCAAAAACATTTAGTGATCTACTGTTCCCTGTGGATACATTCTCCCGGTGTGCCCCCTCACTACCTCCTTCCCCCTATCTTCCCATCTTCCATTCCCCCATCCCCTTTTTCGAGAACGGACGCTGCCTTTCATTACTTTGTAATGATCGTACTCTTCCTTGATTCTCCTCTCCCGATGCAGAATATTTGGATCGTGAGTTTGCGGTTTCTTCTCATGACGACCCGCCAATGCGGAGGATAAAATTCGTAGACATTTTGTAATTTGTTCTATTGAAATATATATTTTTTCGTTTACTATGTAACGTGGTCGATCCATTGTGTCTCAGGTGAAGTCTTCCTCATGTTCTGCTCATTTCACCACTTTCACTAGAATATTTTCTCCTTTTTTTTTCTCTATCTCTTTAACACCGGCTACATTTTCGAACTTCTCTACAATTTGATCTTGCTTCGTTA
>NC_134799.1:49529769-49532269 GCF_046742065.1 Oratosquilla oratoria
AAGAAGCTAGGAAAAATAAGAGGAAAAGAAATGAAGGGGAAGAAGAAGAAGAAGAAAAAGAAAAAGAAAAAGAAGAAGGAGAAGAAGGAGAAGAAGTAGAAGAAGAAAAATCGAATATGACAATGAAACACCGTAAGATGTGTGATGCGAGATGTGGAATAAAGCGAAGGAATAGACGAGATTTAACCAAGCGATTACTATCCTTAAACAATGACTACAAATGTTTTGTAGGTTCATGGTTGTCGTTAGACTCTTCTATTCGACTGCCCCCCCCCCTCGGTCGAGAGTGAATGGGGGGAGGGGGAGGTGATCGATTACTAATGGAAGGGACTGGGCTTCTTATGGAAATTTGTCTTTCGCCAGATACGAGGGGTGATTGAGAAATTCGTGGCTTAAGGTACAAAAATTAATTTCATGAAAAATTGTTACATTTATATTTCAACGTAATCCCCTTGCAAGATTACACACTTATTCCAACGGTCGTACAATTTACGGATTCCCTCTTTGTAGAAGCTTGAGTCTTGGTCGTCCTCCAAATACACCTCTGCGGCATCAACGACGTCATTATCCGTGGCGAAATATTGACCGCTGAGCTCTTTTTTTAATTTTGGGAAATAGATAGTAGTCTGAGGGAGCCAAATCAGGTGAAAAGGGCGGATGTTCAACTAGCTGGAAGCCGCAATCTTGTATGGCAGCAAGAGCCACGGCGGATTTGTGTGTTGGCGCATTGTCCTGATGGAAAAGCACCCCTAATGACAGCTTTCCACGCCGTTTTTTTCTTAATTTTTCTCTCGCAGCTGCCTTATTAAGTTGGCATAGTAAGGTCCAGTAATGGATTGCTCCTTTGTCAGATAATCCACCAGTATCACCCCCTCAGAATCCCAAAAAATGGAAGCCCTCACCTTTATTGCAGAGACCACCGACTTGGCCTTCTTTGAAACTGGAGATCCATGATGCTTCCATTGTTTTGATTGTTCTTTCGACTCAGGTTGGAGGTGGTGAAACCAAGTCTCATCTATGGTCACAAATCGCAGGATAAATCTTTGTGGATCAGCATAAAAAACGGCAAGATTGTTCATTGACATGCTGCATCGCAGCCGATTCTGATCAGGTCCAAGAAGTTCTGAGCCCCATCGAGTTGAGACCTTCGTCACTTCAAGATGGTTGTGGCTAATTGCATGAACACGTTCCTGGGAGATGCGCAATAAAACGTTCAGTTAAACGCCGATCTATGACCAACATGTCATGGATTTTGTCGATGATTTCTTGAGCGGTGACAGTGGCAGGCCTTACTTGACGAAGGTCATCTTCCAGGCTGTCCCTCTCCCGTTTGAAATCAGCTGCCCATTTTTTAACCATGCTCTATGAAGGAGCATTGTCTCGTAGAGTAACCACCAAGTCCTCGTGAATTTCCTTTGGAGTTAAGCCCTTGATGTGGAGGTATTGAGTGACTGCCCGATGGCCACTTTTGTCCATTTTCTCTACAATATCTTATTGTCCCCAATATTTTTTTTGTAATATATATATATATATATGTATATATATATATATATATACATATATATATATATGTATATATATGTATATATGTATGTATATATATACATATATATATATATTTATTTATATATATATATATATATATATATATATACATATTACATGAAAGGCTTGAAAAATTCTTATACTGGTTTATGAAGAATTAGATTTTGTGTGAAAATTCTACGTGTGTATCTCGTGTCCTTCTACAGTAGGCCACGAATTTTTCAGTCACCCCTCATATCTTCATTCAGCTAAGGGAAACCCTGACCCGCCCTTTGAGGGCTTGAAAAGGTCAGAAGTGGGAGGTAGATGTGCCCAAGAGCTGAAAAAAAAAAAAAAATTATATCTCCTTTGCCAGAAGAAAATGTCTGTTGAGCTTACCGGCAAGTTGTACGAGTTGATGAATGTCAAAGAAAAGGAGAGAGTGAGAATTGGATGTTTTGTGTAGAGAAATGAGAGGCTGGGACGAATTCGAGAAGAAAAGGAAGTTCGATGAAGTCGTGGCCTGAAAGTTTGGAAGAAAACGGAGGACGGGGTGACGGTCCCAATTCGGAGGGAGAGCAAGCGATGTGATTGTAGGAGAACGTGCCAAAGGGAGGTGGTAATGGGGGAAGGGGAGAGGGGGAGAGCAAAAATTATGGACATTAGGTTCAGGAAGTATCGAAAAACGCCTGGGAGGGCGGGCGGGGGTTGGGGGAGGATGGTTGGGCGGAAGAGAGGGAGACCTCAGAAATGTATTGAAGAAAGATGGAGACAAAAGCAGATCATCAGAAGTATAAAGAAACGAAAAGGAATTACTGAGTCACGTGCAAAATAGTGAAACAAGAAGAACATAAGAGCATTTGTAGTTGGATATGGGAGGGAAAGAGAGAGAGAGAGAGAGAGAGAGAGAGAGAGAGAGAGAGAGAGAGAGAGAGAGAGAGAGAGAGAGAGAGAGAGAGAGAGAGAGAGAGAGAGA
>NC_134799.1:49544769-49557269 GCF_046742065.1 Oratosquilla oratoria
TTAATGGAGCCCTAGAAGCAGTAGAGGAGGTACTAGAAATGTTCGATGATAATGAATTATCCGTGTGCAAACGCGATTACAAGAAATTATTATCCATGTGCGTCAAAAGCACCGAACCTGACGCACATGGATAATAATTTCTTGTAATCGCGTTTACACACGGGTAATTTACGAACGTCTCAATAGATGGAGCCCTAGAAGCAGTAGAGGAAGTACTAGAAATGTTCGATGATAATGAATTACCCGTGTGCAAACGCGATTACAAGAAATTATTATCCATGTGCGTCAGGTTCGGTGCTTTTGAATTTAACGGTGAAGAATACCGCCAGCATGCAGGTTTAGCGATGGGTTCTCGCCTCAGTGCAGTTATGGCCTCACTGTATATGGAGATGTTAGTAAAGCAAGCTTTTTCTCCACATGATATCAGAAAATACTGTATGGCTAAGATACGTGGACGATGTTTTAGTGATTACCCACTACAATGAAAAAATTGAGAACTTATTGTCTAATCTCAATAGTGTGAATTCTAACATCCAATTCACGATCAAAAGTGAGGTAGACGGACAACTACCTTTTCTAGACACCGTATTAATAAGGTCAGGGTGTGGTGTTAAATTCAAAGTTTACAGGAAACCGACGAATAAGAATGAATTCATTCATTAATACAGTGCGCATGATAAGAGGACAAAGAATGGTGTGGTAATAGGTCTGTTCTTGAGAGCGTTTCGTATTTGCAGTGACGATTTTTTAGCGGATGAAATATAAATTATAAAAACGACTTTTGAAGGACTCAAATACCCCAAAGGATTACTTTGCACCATGGAGAAGGCCCGTAATATACTACGCAACAAAAGAGAAAAATCCAACACAAAGTATTGGGTGGTCCCAAATTCCATCTTAACGAGAGACCTAGAAAAAAAAAAAAAAATGATCGTCCTCCAACATTTGTCTTGCGACTTCTACAGGTACGAAAGTGAAGGACCTTATAATCAAGAAACAAGACCCAACCTTAAACAAAAACAGCATAGTATATGGTGGATGTGATAGGAAATACATCGGTGAAACTAGCAGGGGTTTAGACACCAGAATAAAAGAACACCAAGCAGATGTTAGACACCACAGGGTTAGCAGTGCAATAGTAAACCATGTCGACAAACGAGGCCGTCTACCGAAATAGGACAAGGCAAAAATTCTTATGGATAACATCACACGACAAGAAAAAAGGCGGTGGAGTCCGCTTTTATCAACATCCATGATTACATCAATAAGAGGATTGGGGATTTAATATGGGCTAAAGCAGCAGCACACTTTGTCATCATGAACAATATACACTGAGCCCCTGATCCAGTCGGACATTTCAGCCACGCGACGACCAACAGGCGGATAATTGGTCCACCCGCTGCGATAACTCGTCACACCGACAGATGAGGTCGAGTGGGGGACCAACCTGACACATTGCCACGTTTCTCTTTTATGCCATATTTATTGACCAACTTGACTTCCAGAAGGTGGCAAGATAAGAGTGAGGGAAGAGGATAGAGAGAAATGGAGTATGTAGGGGATGGAATGGGTGAGAGTGGTTTCTATGCCTTTGTCTTTTGTCTACCTCCCGTGTAAGGGGGAAAAAGCCTTTGGTATATGTATGTATGTATTTATGTTTTTATGTAATAATAATAGTAATAATATTAATAACAATAGTAATATCAGTGATAAAGAAAACTTAGAATATGACGCAGAATCAGAAAAGAATGTAAAAGGGGAACTAGCAAAAGACCAACACTTACTACAGCCACACGACCACGTAGATTTCATCTGATTGACAACCATCTACTACCTACCAGAACAAATCACTACTTACAAGGTGAGAGCAGTTATCAAAGGATTCAATGACAAATCCCTTGAAGAGAGCAAAATCAACAAAAGAATACTCGCACACCTTCCAAACGACATGATCGATAGATTAGTCCACATCTGCACGGCTAGTCTAGCCACAAGACACCTCCCAACACCATTCAAAAATGCTACAATTACCCTGATTACAAAACCGGGAAAGACACGAAATAGGGTAGAACATTTCACCGATTTCTCTCCTCGAAGTACCAACAAAACTACTGGAAAAAATAATTAATATATAGCTGTGGCAGCATCTCGAGGAGGAGGAACTGTACGACCCCAGGCAATAAGGATTCCGACTACTCCATGGAACAACCACCACCATTACAAGAACGTATGAACAGATAGCAAACGCAATGTCATCATGTCACCAATGTACATTAGTTCTTCGAGACATTAGGAAAGCGTTCGACGAGGTGTGGTATGATGGACTGAAGCTCAAAATAATTCGACTATAGCTTTCAGAAGAACTAATTTGACTTCTGTTTGGATTCCTAATAGGGTGCACAGCGAGAGTAAGATTGAAAGAACACAAAAACGAACTATTCCCCCTGAAGAGTGGTGTACCTCAGGGATTTTGTCTTTCACCAACACTACACTGTACATGGTATATACAACAGATATTCCCCCTCCCACGACAAACAGCGACTACATAATGTATGCAGACGACATAAAGCAAATCATCACCAATCAAGGAAAATCGACCAAAATGATGGCGAAGCAAGTAGAAAGAGCAGCCGGATCACGGAGTTTGAAAGGTAATGGAAAATAAAAATAAATAAATCCCAATTAGGTGTAATCCCACCGAATACTACTGGGACTCAAAGTAATCCAGTGGGGCATACTGACATATGTCAAGGACAGATTAAAACAGGCAAAAACCATCGCGGCAAAACTAAGGAGATTCAAAGCAATGTCAGAGAAAATTAAAGTACACCTATACAAAGCCTTATCGAAACCAATAAAAGAATACCCATACTTTATCGAAAAATCAAATACACAAACTATGTAGCTTTCAAAACAAGCTCCTCAGGTTTGCCAGTGGTCACAACACGCCATTTCATGAAACAATCGAAGAAATTCACAAAAGAATCAACACAGAACCTCTCATCATCAGACTCCACTCTGTGGCAAATCGAGCTTAGGACAATTTACTTGAGGGCCCGGCCAAGGTAAAACGAATACTATAAGGTACGTTGAGCACCCCCCCTCCGCGCACCTCCACCGTGACGTCATAGGAAATACAGAGGGGGAGAGTGAGAGGTGGAGGAAAATATAAACTTTAAAGAAAACCATCTGTATGTATGGTAGACTTTAAAATTACACTATGATGTTCACAATACTGAAATTACTCAGTATCACTTTCTTATCCTCAAATTTTCAGTATCTGAGATATGACCGCCAGAAAAGTTATAAAAATGTTTTCCATGCTTTCGCATTAGGTGGATTATACTAATATGACGAGTTATTAGATGAGATGACATGTCAAGCGTGGATTTTATATGTAGACCTTTATCTCCACCAAGCTCAGTTATGTTTTTATTTGCAATTGAATGAAAATTTCATGAAATGTTGCTAATAATAGTTACTTTCAAAATGACGGCTGTATACATATGCAGATTACCGAGTATTGTGTGTGCCACATAATTCAATCAATTTCTAAGTTTTTTATCTTTGGGTAGTGAAAAGAAATGTATATTTTTATCACCTTTCAGTCTAATGGCATTACACTTCTGCACTATACAAACTATTGGCATTTTTATATGTTATTTGTCTGCCTTAGCTACCCCTTTAATCAAAAGATGGAGCTTCGCTCCACACACTGGTGTGTGAGTGACTGACAGCTCTCGACCCGCGGAACCCTGGTCTCGATATTTACGTTGACGTCATCATCTACCTGCGCAGTGGAGAGGTTTTCTGACTCTCTCTCACCCCCCCCCCCCCACCGCTAACGTACCTTGTAGTATTCGTTTTACCTTGTGCCCGGCTATCCTAGAGCATCTGAAAGGAAACGAACGACAGGAAAGAACACAACCGCATGCATGGCGACCAAAGAGTCTTCCAGTATACATTGCCTCAGACCAACCTAGCAGCTAAGTTAACCACACTGGAAATACACAAAAAAAGAAGAAAAAGAAAATAGGCTAGTTAGCTTAGCTACTCCCAGTGAAGACACGAGGGGTGTCGTCCCCCTCATACCATTACACAGTCATTCCTTTTCAACTTTATACACGACCATCAGGCCATAGCTTTCTTCCTGATCTACTAAACTCTTACCTAGTAAAATGAAATAATAGTGATAATGATAACAATAATAATGATGATAATGATAATGATAATAATAATAATAATAATAATAATAATAATAATAATAATAATAATAATAATAATAATAATAATAATAATAATAATAATAATAATAATAATAATAATAATAATAATAATAATAATAATGATAATAATAATAATAATAATAACAATAATGATAATAACAATAATAATAATAATAATAATAATAATAATAATAATAATAATAATAATAATAATAATAATAATAATAATAATAATAATAATAATAATAATAATAATAATAATAATAATAATGATAATAATAATAATAATAATAATAATAATAATAATAATAATAATAGTAATAATAATAATAATAATAATAATAATAATAATAATAATAATAATAATAATAATAATAATAATAATAATAATAATAATAATAATAATAATAATAATAATAATAATAATAATAATAATAATAATAATAATAATAATGATAATAATAATAATAATAATAATAATAATAATAATGATAATGATAATAATAATAATAATAATAATAATAATAATAATAATAATAATAATAATAATAATAATAATAATAATAATAATAATAATAATAATAATAATAATAATAATAATAATAATAATAATAATAATAATGATAATGATAATAATAATAATAATAATAATAATAATAATAATAGTAATAATAATAATAATAATAATAATAATAATAATAATAATAATAATAATAATAATAATAATAATAATAATAATAATAATAATAATAATAATAATAATAATAATAATAATAATAATAATAATAATAATAATAATGATAATGATAATAATGATAATGATGATAAATAAATAAGTAAATAAATAAATGAATAAATAAACATATTAGTCATGGGATTGACTTTAGATATCCTAGCTGTTCTAGCTGTTATTTGTAAGAATAATACCAGCCGTCGTCACTGAGCATGGAAGTGCTCATCCAAAGTGTGCTTAAGGGAACCATAACCGCGGCAAACTAAAATGGTATATTCTGACGGGGATACTACCAGCCGTCTGCACTGCACACAGGAGTATTCATTCCAAGTGTGCTTAAGTGAATCATACAGCAAGTAACAAGGAGGTGACCCTAGAGTGGTGACCCTGTGGGAAGTAACAAGAGAGAGGGGGGGAGGGAGAAGGGGGAGGGTGGAGCGGAAGAAGCGATTTGACAAGAGTATTAGTTTCATGTTGCGGTAAAAGGAAGAATTGGATGTTGAGGGAAGTCATGACGAGATGTGAGGAGTAAGGGAAGAAAGAAAACAAAGAGAGAGAGAGAGAGAGAGAGAGAGAGAGAGAGAGAGAGAGAGAGAGAGAGAGAGAGAGAGAGAGAGAGAGAGAGAGAGAGAGAGAGAGAGAGAATGAACTTACACCCGATATTGTTTCGGCTAAAGTCGTCACTTTTGCCCTCGGACCTAGAATTGATGTGCATCCTTGGAGGGGAAAACGGAATTTCTCGTTTTTATGAAGAGAAGACGCCCCTGAAAGCTTTACGGAATTGAGAATCATATTTGGGTAGTCGAGAGGCGGGGGAGTCATTCACAGGTCACTTGTGACTCACAAAAAAATATGAGGCAGACATTACAATGGAACTATGTACATATATTTGATAAACGGCTGATTAATTAATTACAGTTGGAAAGAGCAGAGTGCTTTGAAAAAAGTATTATCGACTTGTGGATTTTGAAGCTCGAAACTCCGAGGCTTCAAACTCCTAAACTTGGAAACTCTGAAGCTTCAAACTCCGAAACTTCGAAACTCCGAAGCGCGAGGGGTGGAGTACCAGGAGGAGGAGAGAAGAACCACATGCACCAGTCGACACACAGAGCAGCGTTGCCGGTTCGTGGAAATATCGCTCATGGTGAGGGAATCTAGCGATTGTTGGCAACTGGCGTGGATAACGTGGACGGATTTCTACACAGTGTGGAAAAATATTTCCACATTTTCTATCTGCTTTGGGGCCTCTAGCTTATTGTGTGCAAAGATATGTTTAGTTAATGTTATGCGTAAAATGGATCACTGATAACCAAATGTTCCATTAAATACCTATATCTATACACTAACAGTCGTAAAATTGCAATGGTACAAGAGAAGGGTGCTTAGCAGAGGAAGATAACATGGTCAAGGTGTAGGTTTGTGAGGTCCAGTTACTCAGCTGAAACGGAGAGAGTAACATATTGCTTCTTCTACAGGTGTCGCAACTTAAGGTATGTGAAAATGAGGTAAATAATGATGGACCAAGTGAAGAGCTTTTCCATACAGAGGATAACCTAAATACAGAAAATCAGCAGAATGAATCAGAAAATACTAGTAATGACGAACAAAATGAGATAAACAATGATGGACCAACTGAAGAGCTTTTCCATACAGAGGATTCCCTAAATACAGAAAATCAAGAGAATGACCCAGAAAATACAAGTAGCGACGACCAAAGTGTGCTACGTTTTCATGAGCCAAATGACGAGTTTCCGATTCATACAGTAGAAAATCTTAGCGAAGACTATGTCAGTAGTACTGGGGAAAACCCTGACAGAGATTTCCTCAGTGATAGTGATACTGATCAAGAAAATACCGTAGAGAATCCATATACTACCTCCTCAGACTCGGATCCCTCTTCACAATCACAAGTGCCAGAATTTGAATACGACGGTGACTATGACAGTGATAGGTCAGACAACTCTTTAAGACCCTTTAAAAAGATGAAATATTAGGTGAGTTTTGTTCAGTAAAATAATTATTTTACGTAATTATCATTTACCTTATTAGGGAAAGAATTAGCGGTATTCTAATATTCATCGGTTTATAATGGTATATGCTTTAATAGTATTATTTATATGTGTTTTCTTTCTCATCTAATGTTTAGAGAACTCTGTTGGTGGCAACACTCCTATTCCACATTGTTGTGTGTGTCCGTTATGCCGATAGAAATTCCGTCAATCACAAACATAGAATAGCTTAGTTATTGTTCAGTTTTCGATCAAAGAAAACGTGTGGAGAAAATAGGGTGTGGAATTCTGGCAACGCTGACACAGAGCTGGAAGAAGTTGAAACTGCTGGAGCTGGAATACAACCTAGCCGGCATATCACTCTATCACCACTACGAATTCGTTCCGCTATCCTGAGCAGTTCAGCGACATCAGAATCTAAACTCGTTTCAAGATTATTTAATTAGTTGTGTGTGTGTGTGTGTGTGTGTGTGTGTGTGTGTGTGTGTGTGTGTGTGTGTGTGTGTGTGTGTGTGTGTGTGTGTGTGTGTGTGTGTGTGCGTGTGTGTGCGGGTGTGTGTGTGTGTGTGTGTGTGTGTGTGTGTGTGTGTGTGTGTGTGTGTGTGTGTGTGTGTGTGTGTGTGTGTGTGTGTGTGTGTGTGTGTGTGTGTGCGTGCGTGCGTGCGTGTGTTAATTTGTTTTGGTATTATTATTATTAATGTGAGTGACTGATTGTTAATTATTAGTTAAATTGTACTTTAGATTTGTTTGATTAGGCCCTTGCTCTCCGACATTAAGATACATAACGCTGTACAGAAGGAAGTACCCACACAAATATACAAGTAAACTATACAGAACCCTCGTAGGCCAATGAAGCTGCCGGAGGAAGTTAAAGTATATATTGCAATTAACAATGTTAGTCAATTCCTACTGAGGTACAAAGGTTCTGACAGGGTCCCTCGGTGACAGTAGTGACAAGAGAATAGAACAAGCAATCTATGTGTGTATGCATGCATGGGCAGCCAAACTGATGACAACTTTAAGGTGAGTAGGGGATGGAGTTAATGAATGCCGTCTCCGATTCTATACGAATAAGGTAGAGTAATAAAACACACAAACACATAAATGCACTCACGCACCCACGCACCCACATACATACATACATACATACATACAGACAGACAGACAGACAGACAGACAGGCAGACAAGCAGACAGGCAGACAGACAGACAGGCAGACAGGCAGAGAGGCAGACAGACAGACAGACAGACAGACAGACAGACAGACAGACAGACAGACAGACAGACAGACAGACACAGGCAGACAGACAGACAGATGCGCACACGCACACGCTAACATACATACACGCGCACACACGCACACACACGCACACACATACACACACACGCACACACACACACACACACACACACACACACACACACACACACACACACACACACACACACACACACACACACACACACACACACACACACACACACACACACACGATCTTAGATTATGTGCTGTACTCGTGGTCGACAATATTAACTCTACGGATGAAAGATTCAAGGTTCACCATGCTCGATGTATGGGTAATACTGTGACCTTATGCACACCACACTTCTAACCCCTTGCTAAAGAGGGACAGTTATGGCTTTCATTTACGCAGTGAAAGCTTTCACACCCTGAGCGAGTCACGAGCTCTGTCAATAGCACTGGGATCCTACTTTCACGCCGTGAAAAAGACACGAACTCGGAACACCAAAATTGGCGATTTGTGACGCCTGGGGCACAATATCAATTTGTTGTATAACTTCTTGGCGAAATCCGAGATGTTCCCCAGAAGTTTTGCAAACATTTTGGAACCAGCTCATTCCATCATCAGGTTTGGTCAAACTGTTTTAACGCGAGTGGGACCTTATACGACTTATGTGTGGCCACATAAATCATACAGGCTCCCATCCTCGTTAAAACCATTCTGAAACGTTGCTGCCCTTTGTAAAACTTCTGAAGAAAATGGCGGATTTCACCAGAAAGTTGTACAGCAAGCTGATATGTATCAAACAATTAACGATAATTGACTCACAATCTCGTTCACCTTCTAAGGAAAAAATCTAACAATAAATGTAATTGGCAAACGAGAAAGTTTAAGAACGAGTTGAAATGTAAAATGCGTAAAAAATATGTTAGATATCATCAGTAAGTGAAGTTTATTTTCTAATTGAATATCGACACTTCGTTCCGGGGAAAATATAATTTTCTTTAAGCTGGAAAATATTTTCCAGTTTGCTCAAGAACTATTTCAGGACTAGGTTCACTGATTACTAAGTCATGTATGTGCATGTTTCAGGTATTGCTTACCCATAGTAATGCAGTCCAGAAATAATGTAGAGTGATATTAGTTGCCTTTGAATTGAATAAGGATTCATTGTAAATAGTTTTCCTGTCACATGTACACCATCTCATGTTTCGAAGACTGCATTCGGGGTTCTTTAAGAGTGTTAGACTCAATAGCAACACCTAACAAGTATTCTAAAAAGTTTTGTATTTCTCCTAGGTTAACACACTTTTCTGGGCCGTCTGGGTCTTCGCCTGAAACTGATACAGGTAAACAAACACTTCTGCCAAATGTGCACCTATCGAAAACACATTAGCCCAGCTTATCTTCACGGCGCTTGCTTTAGGTCTTGCAGGACCGATTTCTGTCCATTATCACTTGCACATTTACTTTCCTACATTTTGTTAAGAATGCTCTTGTTTTTGAACTGTTTCGTATGGTTCTATGATTTGTGCACGGACACCAGCTTTTTTTCTCTGCTATATCAGCTTCGGCAATTTTCAGCATACTTTAATTACTTTGCTGTTTCTTGTCCTTCCTTTCTTTGTTCTATTGTTCAACTGCACTTTATTAAATCATAAGTATTTAGTGACTCTTTTATGAAATTTTGACGACAAAAGTGTTACGGTGGAGGAGCACAAGGCTATTGTATTGATCCAGCACTGTACAGTAGGTTCGTTTCCGCCTTCGTGACGTCCTACGGCGTACAGTGGAGCTCTGCAGGGCATATATTATCTACGTTAAATTTCATGTTAGAAGAAGTTTCAACTTTGTTTTGTAAATCCTCTACCCAGAGTCTACTTTTACTTTTAATACAATTGCTACTACTACTACTTCTACTTCTACTGCTACTACTATTACTACTACTACTACTACTACTACTACTACTACTACTACTACTACTACTACTACTACTACTACTACTACTACTACTACTACTATTTCTACTACTACTAATACTACTACTACTACTACTACTACTACTACTACTACTACTACTACTACTACTACTACTACTACTACTACTACTACTACTACTTTTTTAACGACCTCCATCCTCGTGGAACTGTATGGTGAAAGAAGTCAGGATCTGTCTACCACAACCCACACAGTTCATTGACCCCTCTCTCGCCAATGACTTTGGTCGACTACCCTCTTATATACTGTATATTTTAATGAAGCCTAATACAGAAGTTAATTTATCCTACTATCTACTACAGTCTGCTCAAAATCGAGGTTTTGTACATGTGTTGATTTGGACGGTGGGGACCTGGTACCTCTCGGGCATAGGAGGGCTGAACTTGAGTGAGAATGACAGTCTACATCTCATCCACGATACAATGCTGTTTTTTTTGTTGTTTCTTTTCTGCCATACCTCTGCTAGACGACCGTAGAATACCTTTGCCCTAGGTCCCATCCCACCTGAAGTCGTAAAGGTTATTGGAGTTAATGAAACCTGGTCCACATTTTGTATACGGTTTTCGTACATCCCGATTTCCTCATACTCGTTCCGGGAGTGGGATGCCTCAATTGTTAGGTTATTGTAACAGGGGGCCATCGGATCAAATATTCGCATGTCAAAGAAATCCAATTGTCCTCGTGCCCAGAAACCTGTTGCGATGACATCCAGTAGTGCTTCAACAGAGGTGCTAGACGTACGGTGCCTGAAGTTCTCCTCTCCTAGTGGGAGTAATGTTGGTTCGAAGGTTATATTCTTGCATACCTCCCGAAGTATTTGGGCAGTGAGATCCATTACCTCGTCATGGTTTGGATCAAATTGTGTACCATAGAACATCTGTTAGACAGCCTCTCCGATGGTCATCCATACCTCAAGGAAATAGCATCCGTGAATTATTTTTTGTTTAGGATGAATCCCTTTGTCCTGATCGGTATTGATGTCAGCCAATTGGAGGCTCCATCTTCCTATGCCATTGCTATCCTTCTTTTCATACGATTCGATAGCTGATCTACAGTAAAAGAATGCGAAGGTCCTTCTGGTTCTCTTCCATTCCCTTTAATATGTTTCTTCTGATTTCTCTGATTTCCTTCACGTTAATCTCCTTTGTGACACGATGTTGTTTGTCAGGGAGGACGTGAGTTCGAGGGAGTTTTGGTGTTCTATGTTGGCATGGTTTAGCGGGTTGGAGATGCCTAACCCTCCCATTCTTGGTGGATGTTCAATAGGTATTCTTTCTTCTTCGTTTATTATCCGTCCGTTGGTGATGGCCGGAATTAGTTGGTTTCTGATAGTTTCTTCAAGAGGACTTAGTAGGTTCGCCACCCATTTGTTAACTTTGCTTTCGATATCTTACTATTTAAATGATTCAGAGCCGATTTCTGCATCGAGACGTCTTTCCCCTTCATTAGTTACCTTCACTTCACTATTTCTAAAGAAGTTTTTGGCATAATCAAACTAGTCTGGCTTCACTATGAGGACAGACTTTTTGCACTTGTGCTATAACCCAACTCCGGTCGGTGTGCCAGCACCAGATACCACCACTTCGTTAAGTCTGCTACTTTCCTTGCCTCGGTGAGATCATCTGCATAAGCTAAATATCTAACCCTGGTGTCCTCCTGTTGTAATTTCTTTTACAGGTGTATTGGCCCAAGCGCGTACATTGCCATTGCCACCGGGCCTCCCTGAGTGGTGCCTTCCGAAGACTTAAGGTGTGTGTGTACATATATATATATATATATATATATATATATATATATATATATGTATGTATATATACATGTTTAAACTTTGCAGCAGCTTCTGTATTCACGAGTTTCTTGCTGATATGTTCAACTTTTCTAATACTTGAACGTTGAATATCGTTGAGTTGTCTTATTATGTATCCAAACTTCATTTGGAATGGATGTAAAGACAATACTAACTTCTTAATTTTACTTGTAGATCTTTCGCCTAACTTTAGTCATCTTCAGTACAAATTGAGTACAAAGAGTAAATGTGACAATATATACAAATACATATGGAACATTAGGAGAGACGGGGATTCAGACTGTCACTCGGAAGACAGGATCCGAAGCTCCGCCCACTGGGTCAACGGTGAACCTATGCCTGCGATCTACATACTTAGGAGTAGGAATGATATATTGGTCAGGATTTTGTTTGTTCATAGTGGGATTTTGTCTTTTAATGTGAAGTGCTTCTAAGATGAGAAGGTGCCTGTAGTTTGTTTCCTTTTGTAGAATGATGGTTCCTT
>NC_134799.1:49567269-49582269 GCF_046742065.1 Oratosquilla oratoria
TGTTACATAGATTGTTTAATTTTTGCTGTAGTCTTTCACTCTGTGATGTCTTTTCTTTTTCTAATTTCCAAATTAGGTGTGATGGTAATTGCACTTCAAATCTACAAGTACATTTATGAGTCGGTGGGCATATGTCTGATGGGCAAAAGTTTAGTACATAAACTTCAATTACAGTGTTCCGTACACTCTTTGAAGAAGTTCTACGCGGACGAAACGTTAGAGTGTTTTGGGTTCCGTGCTTCCCCTGTGTTTATGTTCTCTATCATCCAAATCATTTGTCTAAAATACTTATCATTATGTCCATCTGCCTAAATGCAAGGAAGTTCAACATATAGTAAATGCTTATGCCCCAACTAACGATGCAGATGATGACATCAAAGATGAATTCTACAACTCCTTATCACTATGTATCAAAATCTACCTGGTCATGATATCAAAGTAGTCTTAGGAGATTTCAATTCAAAAGTGGGCAAATCAGAAGTATGGAGAGGTACAATCGGAAGACATTCTCTACATAATATGAGTAATGACAATGGTGAAAGATTAGTCCATTGGGCAGCTGCTGAAAACCTAGTAGTGGCAGATACACTATTCCCACGAAAAGATATCCACAAAATGACTTAGAAATCTCTAGATGGAAGGACTTTTAACCAAATAGATCATGTCCTTGTTTCAAGAAGATTTAGATATTCTCTCTGTAATGTAAGAAGTTTTCAAGGAGCAGATGCTGATACTGACCACTTTTTGCTCTGCGCTGATATGAAACTGAAAATCAAAAGATTAGATTCTGGTGTCAGAGATCATCAGAACAAGCAATTTGACATTGATAAGCTTAAAATCCCTCAGGTGAGGGATGACTTCTGTCTTGACCTTCACAATCGTTTTCAGTCTCTAAATCTGATAGAGGAAGTAGAAGATGATCTTAATATAAACAGTAAATGGAGTAAAGTTAAGGAAGCCCTAACAAAGACACCAGAGGAAATATGTGGTTATAGAGGGAAGAAGAAAGAAGAATGGTTTACTCCTAGATGTGAAGAAGCTGTGAGAAGAAGGAACGAGGACAGAATGAGGCACCTAGGTGATCCTTGTGATGAGGGGCTTGAAGCCATCTTTCGAGAATCACAGAGAACAGGAAAGAAGATCATAAGACAGGAGAAACGCCATTTCCTAAATGATAAAATTCAAAAGATGGAAGATGGCAACTTAGGTAATCAGACAAGAAACTTCTACAAGGAAGTGAGGAAAGTAAAAGGAGGTTTCCAACCGAAAGACATTGGCATAAAGGACAAAGATGGCAATCCTATTACTAAAGAAAAGGAGGCCCAGCAAAGGTGGACTGAACATTTCTCTGAACTGTTAAACCCAGAGCCGTAAGTAGACAGTTTCGATGAGGCAGGACCCATGCTCGGTGACACAATTGACGAAGAAGAGCCACCAACGAGAGCTTAGGTACAAAATGCTATCATGGCCCTCAAAAACAATAAAGCCCCAGGCATTGAAATGTTGAATGCCGAAATTCTGAAGGCAGGTAGTGACATCCTTCTTACAGAACTCACCGAACTAGTAGGACTGATATGGGCGCAAGAAGAAATACTTGACGGAATAAATGATGCCATCATTGTAGCTCTATACAAGAAGGGAAATAAAACTTTTTGTGATAACTTTCGAGGTCTGTCGCTACTCATCACAATCTGCAAAATCATCGCCAGGGTGATATATAAACGGCTACTACCATACACTGAACCCTTGTTAGGCGAGTACCAAGCTGGGTTCAGGCCTAACAGATCAACATCAGAGCACATCTTCACGCTCCACCAAGTACTGAAAAAGAAATGGGAGTACGCTCAGGATTTTCATATAGTATTTGTAGATTTCAAGCAGGCGTACGATTGTATCCATAGATAAAGACTTTAGAAAGTCTTAGCCCTCTTTGGAATCCCACCCAAGCAGATAAGACTCATTCAAACCCTATACATCAGTACGACCTCCCATGTGAGGGTCTCAGGAAATTTTGGTGAACCTTTTCAAATTATGTCTGGTGTGAGGCAAGGATGCCTATTAGCAACCAGTCTCTTTAACTTGGCCCAGGAATGGGTATTCCGACGAGTAGTGAGGAATGACAGTGGAGTTATGATAGGCAGTTTAGGGCTGAAAGAACTCGCCTAGGCAAATGATGTGGTCATCCTCGCAGAAGACATGAGATCTTTAGACTTGGCATTCTGTGAACTTGTGAGAGCCGCTGGAAAAATAGGGCTTAGAGTAAACGAAACTAAAAGCTTATGCACCTCCAGAGGAGAAGACCGTTTGTTGGTGGACATGAAATTGTAGCGGGATTCAACTTATAGCTTGTTGATAGTTTCACATATCTTGGCTCCAAATTGTCACCAGAAAATGATATATATCTCGAAATGGATTAGCGCATCAGATCCGCAACGAAAGCATTTAATGGCTTAAGATCTTTGTTCAATCAAATATTCCATCTAGAAAAACATAGTCAAGGCTATATTTCACCATGATACGGCCTGTGCTCACATTCGGGGACTCAACCTGGAGCCTCAACCAACTCACAGAGACAAATTTACTCAAATTTGAGAATAATGTAAATATTGAACATCCAGGGCGACATAACACACCCCTGACGAAATCCCACCTTTACCTCAAACCATTCACTTTCTTCATTTCTAATCCTAACGCAAGCTCTTCTACTCTCATAAAAACTCTTGACTGCTCTTAACAGCTTTCCTCCTATCCCATATATCAGCAGTACCTCCCACAGTGCCTTCCTGTCTACCCTGTTGTAAGCCTTTTCTAGATCCATAAAATACCAAAATACATCCTTACCTTTTCCTATATTTTTCTCACATATCTGTCTTACCACAAAAATCTGATCTACACATCCCCTCCCTGTCCTAAAACCCCATTGTTACTCACCAATTACTCCCTCTGTTCCTCTTCTAATCCTCTCAATCAAGGCCCACCCATAAGCCTTCTCAACTACACTCAACAAGCTGATCCCTCTGTAACTACTACACGCACACTTGTCCCCCTTTCCTTTGTAAAGCGGAACTATACAGGCACTCCTACAGTCCTCCAGCACTCTACCCTCTCTCAAACAAACATTAAATAACCTCACCAGCCAGTCCACCATAACTGTACCTCCTTTCTTCAGACATTCTGCATGGCATCCATCCAACCCAGGTGCCTTACCTGCTCTTATCATCTTAACAGCTGCTTTCACTTCATCCTTCCCTATTTCTCCTCCATTTTCCTCACTCATCACTCTCATTTTCTTAGCACTTCCCTCCCTATCCTTCTTCACATTTAGCAACTCCCTGAAATACTCTACCCACCTTCCTCTCACTGCCTTCTCTTCCATTATCATCTTCCCAACTGCACCTTTTAACTTTTCTTCTCCACTTGATTCTCCTCCTCTTCCTCTTTTAATTTCCTTCCAAAATATCTTTTTATTACTTTCAAAATTTTCTGTCATACTCTTTCCCCATTTCACATCTGCTCTCCTCTTTGCTTCCTTTATCTTATGCTTAACTTCCTTTTTTTTTACTTTGTACCTCTCATACGATTCCCTCGTCCTAATTTGTAGCCAATCTATGAATGCCTGCTTCTTCTCTTCTACACCTTTCTTTGCTTCCTCATCCTACCACTCACTAACCTTCCTTCTATTTCCTCTTGCCCTCCTTGTTCCACACACTATCTTTGCACACCTTATGATTTCCTCCTTGAACCATCCCCATTCCTCCTCCACTCTTAGTCCCACTCTATCCTTTACTCTCTCCCACCCCTCTCTCTCAATTTATTCTTATATTCATTCTCCTTTTTTTCCTCATTTAAGCAGTTCACTCTAAGTGCCTCCCTACCTTCTACCCTTTTCCTTTTTCTCCACCTATTCTCCACTCAATTTACCTTCCACCAGGAAATGATCTGATATTCCCCCACTGTCTCCCCTAAGAACATGTACATCCTTAACTCTTCTTACTATACTCCTGGTCTCCACTATATAGTCCATTAACGCCCTATCTGCCACCCTTCCATCCACCACCCTCTCCCATGTTTACTTATGCTTGACTCTCTTCTTAAACACTATTTGCTATCATCAAGTCTCAAGACACATCTCCATCATCGATTCTCCATTACAACTTTTAACTGGAACTCCATACTTCCCAATCACTCCGTCAATTGGTTCATTTCCTACCCAAGCATTTAGATTTCCAAATACAACTATATTGACATTTCTCCCTAATCCCTCTATAAACCCTCTATGCACTAATTTATATCTACCCAAAAAGCCCCCATTTCCTCTACGCTCTTCTCACTACCAGGCCCATACGCACTTACAAAAACCCACATCTCCTTTCCCAGCTTCATCTTCATCCACATCAACCTTGATGACACCTCCTTCCACTCCACTACCCGCTTACTTATCTCTTCACTTAGTAGTATAGCCACCCCTTCTCTCCCTCGTCCCCTCTTCACTCCTGAGTACCTCCCAGCTACATTCTCAAACTCACAGTTGCCCTTTCCTTTCATTTTAGTTTCACTAAAAGCCAGTACATCCATCTTTCTTCTCACAAACATACTGCCTAAATCTTCCCTTTTACTCTCATCTGTACCACATCCACGCACATTAAAAAACCCAAACCTTAGGGTACTGGTTGGAAAGCTCCCAGACCTTCTTATGCCTTTACTTTCTTTTTTAGGAATGTCCCCTTTTGGGGCTGCAGGTAGTAGGACTCCTAATCCCATCCCCCCTCCCTTTTTTGTTGCCTTTTACGACTCAAGTGGAAATACTTGGTGGCAGTATTCTTTTGCCCCCACCACAGGGTAGGTAGGCAAAAAAAAAAAAGGAAATGAATATTCAGAGAAATGGTTCAGGATAGTAACAAAGGGTTGGGGGACAACATAACGGAGGGACAGTCGCAGTATAGATGTGTCATCATTTCTTTATGTACAGAGTTTTCCTCTATCACAGACAAAATGATGTGTGGCTCTTGTCCGTAGTGGCGCCCCATATAGACCCTGAAGTATCAACTGCATACTACTTTGCCACAATAATATGCAGCCAATACCCCAGACGGAGTATTGGCTGCATGTTATATATATATATATATATATATATATATATATATATATATATATATATATATATATATATATATATTAGATTGCACTAATGTCGTAACACATTGATAAAATTTAAACTTAGAACCCACTGTCGGTGGAAAAAGATAAAAAGTGAGATGACTGTTCCTGTATATTTCGACCACTCTCTATGGTCCTCTTCAGCAGAATGATTACAAAGGTATAGTACAAGAATATATACATAGTAATGAGGTACATGAAGGGGGACATGGGAAGACACAGGTGAATATACCCTAGGTAGGATGATCGTTGTTGGAACCAATAATGTTTGAACGTATTTTATTAACTGCTAATGATGTAATACAGTCCGGAATCCAATGACCTTTTGAGATGTTGATATTCGAGACATCTTTGATGAAAAAAGATTCTATTATTTTTCTCTTGAAGCTACAATTTGATTTATAATATATATCTGCGTTGTCCCAGTCTATGCGGTGGTCTTTGTTGGATAAGTGAAGGAACACTGCAGAGTTCTCGTATGCATATTTAACTGAGTTTTTGTGTTCTTTATTCCTGGTGGTGAGGTTTCGTCCGGTTTGACCCCGGTACACTTCATCACAATCCTTGCATGGTAATTTATAAACTCCTGGGTTGTTATTATCTTGGGTTCTTCTATGGACATTAACTACTTTAGAAAATAGGCTGTTGGGATAATTAAATGTGAATTTGATTTGTTCAGGAGGAAGTAGCTTAGAAGCTTTGTGGATAGAGTCATGGTATGGTAATTCTATACATTTTTTGTCCCAATTGTGTATGTTATGAGTGTTGGAGTTATCTTTGTAATGGCTAGTTTTTGTTTTACTAAGGGCTTTGAGTACGAACCAGTCTGGATATCCTATTTTCTTTAGTTGTGAGCTTACTTCCTCTAGTTCTTCTTCAAGGTACTGTGGACTACATAGTCTAGACTTAATAATTTGCTATTAACTGGTATGTTATGACTTTTTATTTTATTAATGAAGTCTTCCGAATGTTTGATATGAGAAGTGGAAAAACTTCCTACAAAAGGTAAAAGTATTTTCGTGAGCCATTTGGAAGTTTTGTTAGTACAGGAATTCCTATTGGAAATAATTGGCCTAAGGGGGGTACCTTCTTTATGGATTTTGGGAAGACCGTAGAAATTTGGCAGTTGAGGATTAATGACATTTAGTTTACTAAAAATATAATATCCTACAATTTTCCGAGCATACTTATTGAATTCTGCCGAGGTGTTTTTAAGGGGATCTTTAGTCAGTTGTTCATAAGTTTGTAGGAAGTTTTTCCACTTCTCATATCAAACATTCGGAAGACTTCATTAATAAAATAAAAAGTCATAACATACCAGTTAATAGCAAATTATTAAGTCTAGACATCGTTTCCTTATTTATAAATATAGATGTAGATGATGTTCTTAAGTTTCTGGAAACCAAACTGCAACAACATCAAGACAAATTCCCCATTTCTGTCTCAGATCTCATTAAGTTAACTCGGCAGTGCATTAACACCAATGTTTTTTCTTTTCAAAGCAAGTTTTTCAGACAGAAATTTGGTTGCAGCATGGGGTTCAACCTTTCTCCAGTACTCGCCAACCTGTATATGAAATATTTCGAAAGTGTCCTATTGCCAGACATTAAACCTCCGGACATGTTTTGGTATCGGTATGTTGACGACATTTTCACGATTTGGAATGACGATTGGGGCTTGTTTGATGAATTTCTTGCCAGAATTAACAACTTAGCAAATAGCATTGAATTTAAAATTGAATGGGAATATAACAATAAATTACCCTTTTTAGACATTCTAGTGAATAGGAATTGTGACCAACTGTCCTTCTTAGTTTACCGGAAACCAACCCACACAGATAGTTATCTACACTTCTTTAGCCACCATCCAGAAAAAGTTAAGTACAGTGTCGCTTCAGGTCTGTACCTAAGAGCCCTTAGACTATGTAGTCCACAGTACCTTGAAGAAGAACTAGAGGAAGTAAGCTCACAACTAAAGAAAATAGGATATCCAGACTGGTTCTTACTCAAAGCCCTTAGTAAAGCAAAAGCCAGCCATTACAAAGATAACTCCAACACTCATAACATATACAATTGGGACAAAAAATGTATAGAATTACCATACCATGACTCTATCCACAAAGCTTCTAAGCTACTTCCTCCTGAACAAATCAAATTCACATATAATTATCCCAACAGCCTATTTTCTAAAGTAGTTAATGTCCACAGAAGAACCCAAGATAATAATGCGGGTAACAGATGGATGATAGGAGGGGCGATGTTAAACATGCCTCTGTTCTGCTCAATGGTTTTGAAGCTTTGAATGGCGGCCGCTTCGAGGCATTTTCTCCTCATCCTGTCTGGTTCACTAAACAGAAGTTCTGCGTTATCCCAATCCATCAGGTGGTCGTTGGTGTTCCGGTGGATAACACAGGCGTTGGTGGTTTGGTGATGTTGTTCCGGGAATCGTAGCGATGCTCCCGGATCCGGGTCTTCAGGTCACGGGAGGTCTCGCCGATGTATACTTTATCACATCCAGCACAGGGTATGCGGTAGACACCAGCGTTTTTTCCCAGACAGGATGAGGAGAAAATGCCTCGAAGCGGCCGCCATTCAAAGCTTCAAAACCATTGAGCAGAACAGAGGCATGTTTAACATCGCCCCTCCTATCATCCATCTGTTACCCGCATTAAATAAATGTATGAAATGTCCCCCTTAGTCCACTCCAACAAACTGTCCGAAATGTCCTCCTTTGTCTCCACCAAGTCCCACCCGTCCCCCTCCTCCCCCTCCACCTACCACCCACCCCTCCCTGATAACCTCTCCCAGTTCCTTCCCTGTTGGCTTATATGTGCTCAGAGTGTGTGTCATGTCTGTACTTGAAAAAGCTGTAACAAGCGAAACGTAGTACCAATAAAGGTTTCGATCTCACAAGGTGTTTATTCTCACAGTCTTGTCGGCTTTTGCCATTGTGATTCATATATATATATATATATAGCTCAGTCGCCTCCGTCTTGACTTCGTGATTATACGCGCACAGGTCAGGGTTTGAATCACTTGGCAGAGCTTCTAAAATGTCCAATCTGTCTTTAACATATGTATATATATATATATATATATATATATATATATATATATATATATATATACATATTATATACATGTATATATATATATATATAAATATTTATATATATATGCATATATATTTATATATATAATACATATATATATATATATATATATATATATATATATATATTGTTACAAACCTCTCTAGAGTATCAAAGGTTCACCGGACTTGCGAATGTCAGAGGTTCATAATATTGGGGAGGGGGGAACCCTTAGACCCTATGTCTATTACTGGGTTCAAACGGTCAAGAAAACTGGTTGAGGTCGCCACCCGGTCGGACACCGGGGAAAGAAATCAAAATATCTTAACTTTAAAGAAATATAATTAAATAAATTTAGAAGTATGAAAGTTAATACAAGTAAGATGACATGAAAATAATATAACAAATGAGACACGATTACAATTAAACAAACATGATTTTACGTAATACATCTGACTTCTGATCATACATTTAACATTACACAAAAAACTCTAGTTCGATAGTTTTAACGGGATTGAACAGACGTAAGATCGGTTCACAGACCACCAAACAGTTTTGAAATATTAAGCTAATCCTAAGCCCCAATACTACACACTCCGCGCACACTTAGATGGGTTACTACAAAGCTAAGTCCTAGTGGATCTGGCTCACTGCTATACCAAGGTAAAAAGGTACTAACCTCTAGGCAGTCATTTTGAATCTGACCCGTGTAATAGGGTTTGGCCAATCGTATAGACTCGTTCACCGGTGCGTGATGAGGCAATACGCTCGCAGCTCATTGGATACTACAAGGGGGCGGGATTTACCTAGCCTGACGAGCTTACATTGTTTATGCGGGAAATACAATTGAAATAATTTTACGTCACGGCCTGTGACGTAGCAGAAACGCAAGCGCAATGGATACTTGAACAATTAACATATTACAAAAGACAATCAATATTATTATAAACTAATACCATAGTTACATTAATAAATACATACAAAACATAGTAAAGAAAATACCTTACGGTGAGACATATTTGGTCATAACCAAAGCAGCACAAAACGAACACACGTAACATGACATAACATTTCTTCGAAACAACAATAACAATTACATACCTGGGAAGTATACATCACAGATGTAACAATATATATATATATATATATATATATATATATATATATATATATGCATATATATGCATACATATAAATATATATGTATTTATAAGTATGCATATATATATATATATATATATATATATATGTATATATATATATATATCACAACTAACACCACAGTCGGACGAAAGAAAAAGTTGCGTAAGCGGAACTATATATTTCGATTGCTACCTGCAATCCTCTTCAGTAGTACAAAGTGGCAGGGAGGAGGCTATCTTAAGTAGCAACCTCTTACAAAAGAAAGGGAACATGAGAAGATAAAGAACATCACTGCCCCAACCCTAGTTGACCTGAGGCTGACACGAGGTCGGGTCAGGGGGAGGGGGAGGAAGCTTGTTGACAATATTTTTGGTGATGAATAGTCCTGAAATGATGTCTGGGGTCCATTGACCCTTGGAAATATTCATCGTGGGCAGATAATCAATTAATGTTGATTCCACCATTTTCCTTCTGAACCCACACCCTGATTTATAAATGAGATCAGATTTCTCCCAGTCCATCCGATGATTAAATTTATTAACGTGTTGAAACACTGCTGAATTTATTTGGCCATATCTAATCGACCTTTTGTGTTCATTTAATCTTGTCGGTAGGTCTCTCCCCGTCTGGCCAATGTATGAAAGGTTACAATCTTTACATGGAAGAGAGTAAACACCTGGGATATGTTCTTCCTTCAACCTCTGGTGAACATTAACAACTTTTTTATTAATAGTATTAGGGTAGTTATGAATTAAATTTACTTTCTCTTTGGGAAGAAACTTGGACAATTGACTGATGGACTCTGAGAAGGGGATGACTAGGGGATTTTGTCTCTCTTCCTTTGACTTAGTGGAAGGGTGTTTGAAAAAACTTGCTCTGGCTTGACTAAGGGCTTTATCCAGAAACCAATGAGGGTAGGCTAATTTTGTTAATTGGGACTTGATAGAAGTTAATTCGTGTTCTAAAAATTGGGGGCTACAAATCCTAAAGGCTCGGAGAAAAAGTCCCGAAGCTACACTCCTTTTAATGTGATCACACTACCAGGGTTAAGGAGCACAAGAACTCTGTTAAATACGGACAGGAAAATTCCGCGGTATTTCAGCACGTCGCCAATAAAAACCACCGGATAAATTGGGACGATGCTGAAATAATTTACAAATCCAAATGTAGTTTCAGAAGAAAAATAGTAGAATCCTCCTTAATAAACAATTTTCCAAATTACAACATTTCTCATGGTCAATGGTCACCAGACTGTATTTCTTCTTTTGCTATAAATAAAATGTTACCATCTACATTAGCGGTGGACAAATATCACCAAGGTCCATGCAACGCCGGACATGTGACCTGAGCCACCAAGATCCGAGCATGCGTGCCGGGCATGTGACCTGAGCTCCCGTCCCTTCTTGCTACCTCACTGTTTCACTATAAATACACATTGTTCTCTACTTTGTAACTCATATCTGCTGAAGAGGATCACAGTAAGTGATCGAAATATACAGATCTCTATATCTTCGCTTATTCTTCTCCGAAAGTGGGTCATCAGTATTATATATATATATATATATATATATATGCATAGCGTATTGGTTTAAGTCACTGTAACTTTGTTACGGGTTAGCTGGGTTCGAATCCTTGGCTCGTTCACGTTTCAATTTCCAACGGATGCCTCCATCGAGCGATTCTTCAGTGTCGACTGGAATTGCATGGAATTAAAAGTGATTTGTGGTTGAAAATGAAAAAATAAAAATATTAATTGATCACTGGGAACTATTCAGTGTATATGTATATATGCATATATATATATACATATATATATATATATTATATATATATAGATTTATATATACAAATATATATATATATATATATATATGTATACATATATACATATGCTAGTGAATAATCCTTAGAGCAATAAAGTTGTACTTACATTTACCAAAGGCTTCTTCCCCCTTACAAGGGAGGTAGCCCCCCCCCAAAAAAAAAGAATAAAAACCACTCCCACCCATTTCATCCCAAACATACTCCACTCCCACCCACCCCCTTCCCTCCCTCTCATCTTGGCACCTCCTGGATGACGGGTAATTTTTGCATTCTGCCCAATGCCCTGGGTCAGAAGCAGAGTCGCAAAACACAGCGCATCCACAGCAAGGTCACTTCATTAAGTCGGCGACCTCTTCCCTCTCTGTTCATTCATGCAGAAAAGGATAAGTCGGGGAGAAGGCCCTTCGGGCTGCGTTAATTTATTTTTCACACATACTGCATTACCCCCATCCCCCACCTACTCCCCCTCATGCATCACAGCATCATCCATACACAACCATTTTTCATTCACCCCTATCTTCTATCCTCTCCCGTCCTTCCTCAAAAGACATTTCCCTCCTTCCCAATGCCCCTTTTACCCCATCCATCCATCTCATCCCAGAGTTAGGGAACACATGAAAGAGCATACACAAGATATGAAAAAGTAACAATACAAAATAGCACATAAAATATAATTTAAAAAATGTGGCCTGAACTACACAGGCCCATATAGGATAATTGACTTTGCAGGTGAAAATGAATATAAGATCTTACACTTAAAAACTATGAAAATGTCAATTAGAAACTTGGACGATTTAAAAAAGACTAGGATAGAATTTGATGATTATGATGATGATGATGACGATGATGTGACACTGAGGGAAAAAATATACATTGTATGAGCTTTGTAATAGAAATATTGAGCCCAGAGGAGTATAGGGAGTGTGTTTATAGTATCATCTGTGAGTTGAGTATTAATCCAAACCATTTTTACAGATAGGCCTGGATTTATAATATTCTTGATATATATTGTGCATGCCTGAGATGGGACACCTGAACTACTGGTACCTTTGGTGTGTCAGATAGATGTGCTACCTGGAGCCTTGGTCAGTCATGAAGACTTGGAGTCTTACCAATATATAAGAACAACTGGTGTTAATATATAAGTATTGAACGATACTTTCTTTTTTGAAGCATTGGAAAACCTTGTTGTCTCACTCTTATGTGTCCTAGACAAAAGATTAAATAAGTGTATGTGAAACAAATGTAAAATTGTGCGGAGACACTCCACTGTTACTAGCATCTTTAATGTTGTGTATATAACCTTTGTAACATACCTCACAGAAAATGTGAAAAATCCACCATTGAGATCTAACGCAAAAAAATTCTAATAATGTTTTATTTTAATTATTGCTGTTCATAATAAAATTTCACAATCAGAAGAAGGAAGATATAAAATACTATTTGAATATTTTTCCTGGTTTTATTATTTGTAAATTATGACATCTTTGGTCCTTGGTAGTAGCGAGCTTTGCAAATAAATTTATTACATTCAATTTACATATGTATTATAATTGTTTTAAGGGCCAGTATATTTGTTGTTATAGACATTTGTGCATTTTCGAGGGGTTATTTATTTCTTTGTTATGTGTGGCATATGTTTTGATGACATCATACATTGAAGGATAACACTTTTAACCTTGTTCAGCCAGTTTATGCAGAAATAGTTTGAATAGTTAGCTCCTCGTATATCCTCGTATAGGATATTTTTCAAGTGTGTATTTTCAGCACGCCCTGTAAGTGGGTAGTAGAAAATGGTTGGTCGGGACGACCAAGTGGTAGCTGCCAAGCCCTGTAAGAGGGTCGAAGATGAGGCTCGTAGATATAGGTAGGCAAATGAGGTAGATACAGGGCTAGGTGTCGAGAATCTTATTTTTATGGGTTCGGTTTTTGATATACAACAGTTCGTAGGCGAAGGAATTGCACAAACTCACTCCCCACCTAAATGTTTACAAACAGTCGCCGGGGACCCGATTTTATTGCCGTATAATGCTCATTTTATGCTGATGTAACAATATGTAGACTAAGTCAGTAGTGCATTATTTTCGAGACTGCTTGAGTAAGCAGTATTGCTTTCGAGTTTATAACAGTCTTTCAGATTGAAGAAAGGGTGAAGGATAGAATTAAATTGGTTCACGAATGTAAAATAAGCAATTAAGCAAAAGTATGGCAACAGGGAAGCGAACGTGGTATTTCGCTTTATGGTGTGGAAAAACTGACGCCGCTTGGCATCGAGCACGCTCATTGACAGGAACTTAATACATGATTCCTCCAGGGACCCCACACAATTACGCATTTATACAAGTGAGGCGAACATAGATAATTAATCAATCATATTAATTTATACAATTATATAATATAATTATAAATACAACATATATATATGTATATATATATATATATATATGTATATATATATATGTATATATATATATATATATATATATATGTATGTATGTGTGTGTGTGTGTATGTATGTATGTATGCATATATACACACACACACACACAGAGGAAAGAAAAGTAAATAAGTAAAAGCTTTCATGCGCTGCAGAGGCTGGGTGCCAAGAGAACCCATCATTTGTGAAGGTGAAGAGTGATCTACCAGCTTGCTTTTTTTACCAAAGATAACGGAGCTACAGAGAAACGAGCGCGCACGGGATAGGAAGGGGAAGGAAGACAGAATGGCAAATCTTCAAAGAAGAAAGGTTAAGTTTTTAGGAAAGAGATGGGGGTGGAGGGTATATTTGAGGAAAGGTGGCGAGGAAGATGAGGATGACGACTAGGAGCGGAAGGAGTAGGTAAGTGGATGAATGAGAGGAAAGAGGAAGACAAGGGGAATAAGGAGTGGACGAGGGAGGAAGAGGAGGAGCAGAAGGGATTGGAGGGTTTAGGACAAGGCAAGAAAGAAGAGTAAGAGGAGGAGTGGAATGAGTTGGAAGGATCAGGGTAAGGAAAGAAGGAAGAAAAAGAGGAGGGGCGGAAGGAGTTGGAGGGATTAGGAAAAGGGGAATGGTAGTTATGATGCTGTAGGGGTGGTGCAGATGATGAAAGTGGAAGAGGAAGTGGTGGAGAAGAATGTGGAGATGGAAATGAAGATGAAGATAGAATGGTATAACGGTGAGTAACATTTCACGGGCAGAGCCGGGTTTCCCTATTGATAATAACTTCTGTCAGGATCAGGATGACCAGTGTCCCCCTACACACACACACACACCTCCTCCTTTCAGCCATCATCTGGTGTTGACCACAGGAGCATCTACAGAGTGTGTCACAGTCTTGAATGGGGGAAAGCTCATATACAATCACTTGAGGAAATGAAACTCCAAGATTGGTTGCAAAAAAGAGATTGAAAAAGAATTTCGTAGACAGTGATCATCGCTTCTATCCTTGGCGACGATATCTTACAGAAGAGATGGGCCATAGAAGTGGTCAAAGAGAGATCTAAGAAGGGTAATAGGAAGTATGAACAATAGAATTGGCAGTGAGTTGGAAGTAAATCTAATAGGAGAGAGGCTGGAGGAAGGAGATAGCTTAAGTGTTTGGGGTCACATGTAGAAGGAAAGGGAGGAGTGGAAGTAAAGATAAACTGTAGATTGTGGGAAGCAAGTAAATACCTTGGAGTATTAAAAAGTATGATGAGAAATAGACATTTGGGGAACAGATGCAAGGAGGATATTGTATGAAGGGGTGATTGTACCGACAACATTGTATGTGGCAGAAACTTAGAATTTAAGAGAGACAGAG